>NW_027069528.1:1327974-1338698 GCF_002906115.3 Quercus suber | reverse complement strand
AAAAAAAAAAAAACCAAAACACATATTTAAATATAAAAAAACCATCAACCTTAATCAGAATTATAAGAAAGAACAAAAATCCACAAGAGAGAGAGAGAGAGAGTATTTACAATTTTTTTTGTGAGGAAAATATGGATTGAATGGAAGAAATGATATCAAATTTATACAAAATAAAATGGGGAGAAGAAGAGTCAAAATATAATACAGAGAAAATGATGAAGGAAGTATGACAGTAAAGTAGAGAGTAGTGGGAAGATAAAGACAGTCAAGTAGAGAATAGCGAGGAGATAAAGAGGTAAAAATTTAATAGACCCTCGTTTATACTAATTTCCATCAAAGACCAAATTGTCAAACACATGCCACTGATTCTATTCATGTCCACTACACACATTCATCAACGTGTCTATATACAAATAACGCACTTGCCATTACATTCATTTTATCAATGTTTTGAATTTCCACAAAGAATCAAAATAGTGCATATACGAATTGTAAGTGTGTGAGTCACTTATATTATCATGATGATGTGGTCAAAGTTAGTGGCAAACTTATTGAACTCGACCAATTGTTTTTGCCTCAGAGAAGATGGCTATTAGCATTCCAAGTCATGAAGTTTAAATGGCTATGGGAAATTATCATAATGTATCAGCTGCTATGCCACAAAAATAGCAGTTGCTCGTACCTTCATTGCATCACATCAGTTATATCATATTATGTTTAATAAGGAAAGAAATAGAAAAATATGAAATTTAAAACTCAAGTATAGGAGTATTGTTATGTTTTGTCTAAAACTCATGTACACAATATTCTAGACCTTCAATAGGAGACAATTCCAAAAAGAAAATCAAGTAGTTGAAAGAAAGTAGCATAATCCAAAATCTAAAACTAAAAACCCAACTGTTGTTCATGTACACAATATTATAGATAGATATTCAAGAATTAAAAACCAATTAGTTTCTCCATTCGCATAACAATTAGCTTAAGCTAGATACTAATGGAATTTTAAAAGAATTCAGTTTTCTGAATTTCCTCACTCCTAAAATCTCAAACAATTTCTCAAAATCTAAACAATCCCCAAAGTTGTTCGTCAACCAAATAGGCCAACTAAGGTCCAAAACACAAAAATTCTAGCCACAACACAACAATCTACTTAAGCTGGTGTGCTTTGAAGAATTAGAGTTTCATTTAGAAAAGTTAAGATAAAAAGATTTAAATTGTTACACCCCAAGTTCTAAACAACAACAAAAATTTAAGCTTCAAACTGTACTTTGTTTTCTCCTCCATTGGCCCACAATTTTTGGGACACCAAACAGTCCAATTAAATAATAAACAACAAATTATTAATATAAAGAAAGAGAAATCTTATATAGCTAATGTGTGTTGAACCATAAAAAGCAAATTATCAAGCACCAACTAAGAAAAAACAACAAATTTATTCCCCTTTCCTTCAAAAGGTTCTAAGAAAAAAAATAATTACCAATTGATTGGTATGAACTTCAATAGAATAAAAAGCTTCCAGTGATTGCAAGGCTTAATTGTTGATATCTATCAAGAAATTAACAAACAAAACAAAGATAAAAATGAAATTTAGGTCAACATATAAAACAATAGGAAAAGGAGAACAATAACGATTTATCTTTGATAAAAATGAATAACACGCTCACTATAAAATAAATACCAAAACGGAAAACATCACATTGAAGTTAATTATTAGACAGAAAAACATTATGGCAAACATATTGAAAGTAACATTCCTGCAATCTAGAGAATGGCAACCATAAAGCAATTTATAACAAACACGATCAAATGCTCAATTCAAATCAATTTTGAAAAAAGAAAAAACATATTTGAATAGTTTTGAGACCATGAAAACTCAAACTCATTCATCATGAAATCCCAAAATTGAATTACATTTTTTTTCTAGTAATGAGATGGAAATAAATAAATAATAAGAATAATACAGCAATAACAAAAAGAACCATTAGTAGAAAAAAAAAGCGGTTGAAACAATAAAAAAAAAAAAAAATCAACCAAAAGAGAAACAAAATTGGAGAAAGAGAGAGAGTATTGACCTTTTTGTCGTGGATAACTTGGAAAAATTTGGGGAGAGAGGTGTAAATGAAGTAATTAAGAAGAAATTTATATAAAAATTAAGATGGAAGAGAAATGGTGGAAGTAGATGAAAGGTTGAATGAAGTGAAACTATTGAATTTAAGAAAATATAATGGAAATTTTTTTTAAAATCTAAAGAAAATCAAATGAAAATTAAGAAAAATAAAATTATTGGAGGGGATGAAATATTGAACTAAAAAGACAATAATTGAAGAAGATGAAAAGTTGAACAAAGTAAGAATTGCAAATAAAAACAAAAACAAAAAAAAGGAAAAAGAAAAGAAAAGATGCTAAAGATGTAGTGCATAAAGAACTTTATAAAATTTATTACAAAACTCCATTATTATATATAGTATAGATATGTATAGACATTATTTTTGGTTTTTTTATTCTTCATTGATAATATTATTTAGTTATAAACATCTAAATTAAAGTAGACAAATATGTAAAGGTAAAATTATATATAATGTTAAACCACCAAAGATGAATGTATAAAGTCAATAGTTTATTTATATTTTTTTGTTAAACACGTCAGAAATATAAAAAATAGAAAGGTTTTAAATATCTAAAAAGCATTTTTAGTAGATTGTAATATTAAAAAAAAAAAAAAAAATCTCAATATTTTATGTAACTTTTCCCATAAGATCAATATTGTTGACATCCTTTATATTCAAAAAACACTAAAACACATAAACAAAGAGATTAATTGGGCAGAATTGCAAGAGTATATACGTGATATTAGTATTTCATTTACAACATATACATGATATATACATGATTCATGGTCAGTTGGTATGAACTGTAATAATTACATCCTCTTCAATGATAGCAGTGGCAATTTTAGGTTGCATTAGTAACTTAAAATCATCTTTAATAGCGAGGTCATCTCTCCCCTATAGCCTTTAATTTCATGCACACTTCAAGCATCGTCAGTTGCTATGAACCGTAACAATTACATCCTCTTCAATGATAGCAGCGGCAAATTTAGGTTGCATTAGTACCTCAAAATCTTCTTTAACAGCGAGGCCATCTCTCTGAACACAGCTACGTTGGCCTTCTATAGGTACAAGGCTGAACACAGCTACAAGAAATCCTAGGGAACCAAAGTATTTCACCATCATATCCTTTCTACAACAAAGATTTATCAATGACATCATACAGACTAAACGTTGATTCCAAAAAGTTATGAAAATTAGTTAAGAATTATAAACCTAAAATAGAGATGCAAGTAAAATAAAAAAATCAACAGAGAGAGAGAGAGAGATAGCCTTTTTTATGAAAAAAAAAATTATGCAGAGAATGGAAGAAAATGACAAATTTATAGTGAAATTGTGTGAATAAGAAGAGACAAAATAAGAGAAGATGAAAGGAAAGATGAATAGTGATATTAAAGTAGATGGTAGTGGGGAGATGAAAAGGTAAGGGAGTGAGAAAGGTTGGAGTAAGTGAAAATATTATATAAAAAAAGTAAATGTTAAAAAAATTAGAGAAAAATTGGAAAGAAATAAGATAATGACATGGAAAAAGTAAATAAATAATTAGTGGGCTAGATTTATTATATGGTGATAGTGGAAGTAAATAAATAAGTAGTGAGCTGCATTTATAGGGCTAAAAATTGTAAAAACCATTTTAAAATTGTAGGAAAAATTATTTTACAAAAAAAAAAAAGAATGACGTGGCAGCTGATGTAGCACAACGTAAGAGCAATAAATACGCTACACTTCAGTTTTTAGTAATATATAGATATAGATACGTGGGTTTGTAGTAATAATAATGCAATTAAATGAAAAAAGTTTAAAAAAGTTTAAAAGCAAATGAATGGTGGAAGTGTGGCCAGATGTCCAACTTTTTCATGGGGAAGGGGTAGTGTCTGCCATATTGGTAGACAGCTTTATTGGGAAAGAAAAAATCTTAGACTTTTGATTTCTTTTGGTTTTGGGCACCAATGACAGAAGAAGAAAGGAAACGCCAAAGAAGCAAGAAGAATAAACGCAGAAGAATGGAGTAGAAGGAAAAATTGGAAAACGCAGAAGAAGGGGTAAAGATAAGGTTTATGCTTTTCATTTCCTTCTTATTTTGTGGACTTGGTGTGTTTTGGGACTACATTTTCGGATTTGTGGTGAGGATGAGAGATAAAAAGACAAAGTTGAACAGAGAAAATGGCACAACGCTCCTCCTTTTTCTTATTTTTTCCAGCTTCGACCTGACCCGTGAGATCCGACCACGGTTCTCCAACCCGGACGGTTTAACCGCGGTTTGAATGGTTCACTGTGTTTTTTGTGTATAGCGGGTTTTGGAGTTAAAAGAACCGTCTCAAGAGGCAGTTTCCGGTTAACTGAGTCGAACCTTACGGTTCAGTCCGAATTTCAAAACCATGAATCTAAGGCTGGCATGGCAAAACTTTAGGCATTAAAGCTGGTGCTAGTAAATGGAGGTTCCCGTGCCCGCAAAATGGTGGGGATTTGGTTTTTTGGGTCTGCTGCATGGGTGTTCAGTATGGTGCTACTTGGTGGTGTTACTAGACTTACACGCTTCGGCCTTTCCATGACTGATTGGAAATTTACTGGTTCCCTCCCTCCCCTATCCAACGAGGAATGGTTGCGCGAGTTTGACAAATATAAGCAATCCCCTGAGTATAAACGGTAACTCAAGCACAACCAACATTATCTATATAAATATATATATATATATATATTGTTTTGTAAGAATTATACTGTTTTAGCTCCCTTAGAATTTAGGTATTTATATGCTCAACCCAGTTGTAGCCAATTGGCTGAGACCATCTTACATGAAATGTTGGATAATAGTTCAAAATCTCCCCTTCCCCCCTCCCCTTGGCCCAAAAATTTTATATATAGAATTTGTAGTCAAAGTCTTCCAGACTCTTTTGAATGCTTGGTTATAGATTTGCAGTGCATTGTTAACTACTATTTTATGGGGAAAAAGAAATAAGAAGATACTGTGATCTAAAGGATGATTATTTATTGTTGATTAAGGTTCTAATAATCATATCACTCTGTAGTTCTATCTTTATCTTGGATAATTTGTGTGTATATAGTAATGTTACAATCTCTGGACTTTTTTTTTTTTTTAAAGAATTTGGCTGGTAAGTCTTTTGGATTTAGTGATACATGGATACGCCTTGACATGAAGCCACCAATTCGAAATTTCTTTGAGAATACCTCTACTGTGCAGGTATTAATTCTCAGCTGAGACTATATTTTAACTTCTTTAACAGTTTAATTTTGTTGTTTTCTGGATGGTTGCTTCAACTGCTATTTGCTAATGCCATGTTGCCTCTTCAAATTGGGAAAGATTGAAATAAAGAAAAATTAAGAATTGAGAAAGAAATGTTATATATGTGAGGTTTTTATTTGTAGAGGAAATGTTGCCAAATGAGAAATCTATATATTACTAAAAGCTGAAGCGTAGCATTTAATGTTGCTACGCTCCCATTAAGCCACGTCAGCAGCCATGTCATTATCAATTTTTTTCCCATTTTTTTATACAATTTTTTAACATTTAAAGTGAATTAAAAACTCTATTATATTACAATCAAAATATCATATTTAATTTATCTTCTTTTTAATTATTCTTATTTATTATTAAATTTTCAATTCCATTTTAACTTTTCATATCTCCACTACACTTTACTTAACTTTCTTCAACCTTTCTATTCCATTTCAACTTTTATATCCCCACTACTCCCAATATTAATATTATTCTATCTTTTTATCTTCCTTTATTTTTGACTCTTCTTATTCTTATCCTCATGCTATAAAATTGTCATTCTCCCTCTTATTCCATGCATAATTTCTATTTTTCCACACACAAAAGCCTCTCTCTCTCTCTCTCTCTCTCTCTCTCTCTCTCTCTCTCTATATATATATATATATATATTCCTTCAATTTTTGGTATATATAAATATATATATATATATATTTTAATTTTAGTGTAATAGGTTGACCATCAAAACATACTGATGCAGTACTTGAAAGCTCCACCAAATGATCGCAGAAATCAGTTTTAGATTACTAGAAGTCAGTTAGTTTGCCAAAATTGGAATTGACAGGTAATCCAGCTTGATACGATTTAGTTTTATATTTTATGTTGTTATCTTTTTTATTCTCATTGTTGTTAAATGTTATATTAATTCATTATAAAGATAGTATATAAAATATAATATTATTTTATTACATAGCATAACTAAAATAATATGGTGTTTATTGCTAACATTTCATTTTTATTATTTTATTCTCATCTTATTTTATTCAACATTTAAATTTAGCAACATCCTCCATATCATAATTATTTATATTTTGTCTCATTTTTTTCAAAATTAAAAGTATAATATTTTATTCAATAAATAAAAATTGTTCTTATAAAGTCTTCCCATGAAATGTTACAATGCATCAATGGAAAAATGAAATACAAAACAAATATCAATTTAGAAACACTCAATTAAAAAAAAAAAAGAAAAGAAAAGAATAAACAATTTTCTTATAAAGTATTCCCATAAAACGTTACAATGCATTAATAGAAAAAGAGAATACAAAACACATGCTATTTTAATAATAATAATAATATCAAACCAAACATATCATAAAATAATAAACTAATAGTTATGGATGTACTAACTTCATGGCAGCAAAATGGAATAAAAATAAATAAAAATAAAATTTACAATATGCATTTTAGTACATTAGAATTATCATCAAATTTGGGAAAACATTAGGATGTTAACAAAGAGGGAGAGAAAGAGATTAGTAAAAGAAATAAACGTCAATTAAATAAATTAATTAGAACCGTTAATTGGAAAACAAAGAGAGACCAACGGCTAAAGGAGTAAAAAATTAATTAAAGATGACCTTACGAATGTTATTATAAACTTTACAATGCAAATAAATAAATCTTTAAATTCACTTAATTAAATCATATAATCAACAATTAAATAAAATCATACAAAATTTAAACTTGAAACTAATCAAACTCTAATCTAGAAAATCATATTTTTATCAAAACTAAAAGGAAAACGTTCTTCAGTAATATAGAAATATATAAGAAATAAAGATGAAATTTTCAAAATCTTTTTTTTTTCATATTTCATTTAACATTATTTATAAATAATAAAATATAAAAAAAATTCCTTAAATGCTTATATTCTTCACACACCATGACTTTTAAAATCTAATGAAAGGTTCTAAGAATTTAACTCTCATTTAATGCCACTATTATGAAAATCAAAAGCCAGTAAAATATAATAATAGTAAGAAAACGTTATAAATGAGAACATGAAAAAACTAATTAGCCAATATTATAATGGAATAGATATCTTTTTTTATGCATCTAAGAAAATGAAATGTATAGGGTTTACTTATTAAGGTATATGTAAAGATTCACGTTAAAAAATATGTAAAGTTAAAAAAAAAAAAAAAAGAATATGTAAGGTTTTTATTAACTTAAAAGACAATGAAAAACCAATTTTTAATTACTACAACGTCGCTACTCTCTATAAATCACATATAACACTATATTCAATATCCTAAACAACATAGTTAGACCCTTTTGGATATACACTACCATATTCAACTTATAAATTACAACCCAAATCAATCATACAATTACACAATATCAAAGCATGAACATGTAACATGTATTACCTTCTGAATTATTGCTTGGAATTTTCACAATTATTGAAAGAGAATTTCCAAATTTAATTTTTAGAAAACATCAAGACAAGGTGAATTTTATTCTTTTTAACTTCCATAGAAAAATTTATTATGCACATTATTTCAACCCTTATAGAAAAGAAGGTTTACATGTAGCATGCAAAACATGTTTAATTGACTTAGAGATGTAACTTATAAATTAAAACCCAAATCAATCATACAATTACACAATCAAAGCATGAACATGTAACATGTATTACCTTCTGAATTATTGCTTGGAATTTTCACAATTATTGAAAGAGAATCTCCGAATTTAATTTTTAGAAAACATCAAGACAAGGTAAATTTTATTCTTTTTAACTTCCATAGAAAAAAAATATTACGCACATTATTTCAACCCTTATGGAAAAGAAGGTTTACATGTAGTATGCAAAACATGTTTAATTAACTTAGAGATGTAAAAATTAGTCAACCAACTATGGTAAATTAAGGTTTCAAATTTTAAATAAAACAATTCTACAATAATAAAAAATTATTTTGTGATAAATATGATTATGAAATGCATTACTTTTCATTAAATTAGTTCAAATTACAAAATAATAATAATAATAATGAGATCACCATAAAAAATAATCACGCGCAACGCGCGGGTCTGCGACTAGTCTATATATTACTAAAAGCTGAAGCGTAGCATTTAATGTTGCTACGCTCACGTTGAGCCACATCAGCCGCCACGTCATCATTTTTTGTTTTCAATTTTTCTTATATATTTTTTTAAACATTTTCTCATTTAAGGTGACTTAATTATTTAAAATTAAAATATCTTTTAACCATTATTTTTATTATTAATTTTCAAAACTCTCCTTTCCTTTTACTTCTTCATCTCCCCACTACTTTCTATCTTAATATCATTCTTTCTCTACCTTTTTATCTTCCTTTATTTTGACTCTTCTTATTCTCAATATCTTACTATAAATTGACATTTTCTTTTTCATTCTATGCATAGTTTTCTCACACAAAAAGTTACTTCTCTCTCTCTCTCTCTCTCTCTCTCTCTCTCTCTCTCTCTCTCTCTCTCTCTCTTTTTGTTTTTCATTTTTGTTGATTTTTTTTATTGCATCAATTCTTTAGGTTGATGAATTTTTGTGTTAATTAGAATTTTACTTTGAGTTGATGTAATTTAGTTTTGTGTTTTAAGTTGTTATCTTCTATATTCTCTTTGATTAAATATTATCCTACTGCATTATACATATAGTGTATAATAGATATATTGTTATTATATTACATAGAATGACTTAGATAATTTGATGTTTATTGTTATTGAGAATGAACTTTTTGAATCAAGTCTAAAAAAATATGAACTACTATATATCATTTAGATAAAAACTTTTATCATAGATACATTAATACTTTTTTTGCCACAAATTTAAATCACGCAAGCTTAATTAATTTTATATTATGTGTTAGCATTGTCTCTACTTCTTCTTCTTCTTCTTCTCAAAAATATTATGTATCATCTTTAAAGGATGCCAACAATATTGATCTTATGGCAAAAGTTACATAAAATATTGAGAAAAAAATGTTTTATATTACAATCTACTAAAAATGTTTTTAAATATTTAAATCTTTCTATTTTTCATATCACTGACGTGTTTTACAATTATCACATGTGTTAACTTAAGTCTTAATATCCTTAAGTTGTTTCGGCAAAAAGAAAAAAAAAAGTTGTCACAAAAGAGGAGTTTGTGTAAAGTTTTTTGCAAAATGAAAGTAAACAGTGAAATAATGATTCATGAATTAAAAAAAAAAAAATTTCTATACATATTTATCTTGTGCTGTTGTAACTTTACATATAATTTTGCATTTATATGTTCATTTACTTTAATTTAGATGTTTATAACTTAATAATGAAATCTATAAACAAGGTAAGTAAAACAATCATATTTCTACCATTCAAAAAGTCACAAATTCTTTTTTATGAAAAAGGCATTTTACATTTCCTTGGAATTATTTTAAAATTTTTTTTTTATAAAACCTTTGACATGCTACTAACCTAACCACTTCATACATTAAAATATTTAAGGCTCATTATTATTTCCATTAATATATTATGGATATCTTAATTGATTGAGACCAAACTAGAGAAATGCCTTTCATATTTTCTTGAAAATTCAGAAGAAAAAAAACCTTTGACATACCACTAACGTAACTATATCTATAACTATTTAAGCCATCCATGATATCTATTTTTTATTGATAACCATAAAATTTACAACTAGCAAGTGAACATACAAAGTAATAAAGAATAAATGAAGGAAGAAAAAAAGAAATGAAATCAAACGTCAATTAATAACCGTTATTTGGAAAATAAAAAAGGTGGTCTAGAGGAATAAGAAATAAAATAAAAATGGCTATACAAAGGACATTGAAAACTTTATAGTGCAATAAAATCAACCATTACATTCACTTAATAAATCAATAATCAACAATTAAATATTATAATACAAAATTTTAAACTTAAGACTAATCAAACTCTAACTAGGGAAATTATATAAATAAATAAATATATATATATAATCATAATCTTCATACACAATAAATAGTTTTACCTCTTATTTAATGTTTATTTTATGCAAATCATCAACCAATAAATATATGATAATGGAAAAAAATGTTATAGACAAGATTATGAAAATATGATGAAACTTTTTTTTTTTATTAAACTCTTTATATAAAGTCTAGAGACTAAAATAATATTTTATCTAAAAAATTAACACGCGCAATGCGCGGGTCTGCGACTAGTATTAATAAATCCTTTGCTCTCTTCTAGTTTTTTTTTTCCTGAGATATCATCCTTTGAGGAGACATTTTAGTTTTTGAGGAAATTTCATGAGAGAGAATAAATTCTTGGGAGAAAAATACATTGAATCAAAGTTGTATCAT
>NW_027069528.1:1271637-1327949 GCF_002906115.3 Quercus suber | reverse complement strand
AGAGAATTTCCAAATTTAATTTTTAGGAAAACATCAAGACAAGGTGAATTTTATTCTTTTTAACTTCCATAGAAAAATTTATTATGCACATTATTTCAACCCTTATAGAAAAGAAGGTTTCATGTAGCATGCAAAACATGTTTAATTGACTTAGAGATGTAACTTATAAATTAAACCCAAATCAATCATACAATTACACAATCAAAGCATGAACATGTAACATGTATTACCTTCTGAATTATTGCTTGGAATTTTCACAATTATTGAAAGAGAATTCCGAATTTAATTTTTAGAAAACATCAAGACAAGGTAATTTTATTCTTTTTAACTTCCATAGAAAAAAATATTACGCACATTATTTCAACCCTTATGGAAAAGAAGGTTTACATGTAGTATCAAAACATGTTTAATTAACTTAGAGATGTAAAAATTAGTCAACCAACTATGGTAAATTAAGGTTTCAAATTTTAAATAAAACAATTCTACAATAATAAAAAATTATTTGTGATAAATATGATTATGAAATGCATTACTTTTCATTAAATTAGTTCAAATTACAAAATAATAATAATAATAATGAGATCACCATAAAAAATAATCATGCGCAACGCGCGGCCTGCGACTAGTATTAATAAATCTTTGCTCCTCTTCTTTAGTTTTTTTTTTCCTGAATATATCCTTGAGGAGACATTTTAGTTTGAGGAAATTTCATGAGAGAGAATAAATTCTTGGAGAAAATACATTGATCCAAAGTTGTATCATTTTGTATCGGTCCGGTGGCAAAATTTCTGTACTGGCTACCAATTGCGTCTTGCTCAAAATACTGGCCAAAAACTTGGCTATCTGGGTTTGTTGACAAAGTAATCAATATCTGTATTTTGAGCATAGGGTTCGATCACATTATAGCATTCCTTTACCGCACATATGTGAATACTGGCCAACATTACAGTACAATCAACTTGGCCATCTGTGTTGTTTGACAACATGATTCAATATCTGTATTTTGAGAGTAAGGTTCAATCACAGTATAGCAGTCCTTAACCTGCATATATGTGAATCATTTTTTTATGTTTTGATATTAAAATAGAATTTGAAATTAAAAAATGATAATTCTTTTGTGAGTGAATTAGAACATTTTTTTAGTTATCAAAATGCTGGTTTTGTGTTGAAGCGGTTAATGAACATAGAAACAAGGGGTGACGGAACAAAGGAGTTTGTGGCGCTGATCTCCACTAGCCGGGCCTCTCCATTAGCTATATCAGCTTCGCCATGGATGGTGGGTTGCCGTCGCCGTAGATTGAGCCCTCTTAGATTCTCTGATCTCCCCCTTCTCCTTCACAGGTAGATATTAAATTCCAATGGCCTTCTTTTTTTAGTTAATGACACGTGATAATTTACTTGGCAAAAATAATAAATATTTAATATCTTTGTTAATGGTATCTATATTTTCATCCATAACTTAATGCAATGACTATTTTAACATAATATCAAAAAGTTAAATGAGTAAATTGGAACAAATTGACATTCAATACAAAGTTAAGGAGGACTAAGATATAGTTTACCCAAAATTTATAACTAAGAAATTAAGCCTCATTCTTTGCCATGCCAATCCCCGCGGTGCTCAACATTTTTCTAAAGGACCCCACATAATCACCCTGCTAAAATTATATTTGCAAACATGTCTATTATTATTTTTGGTATGGGATTTGATAGATCCAATCAAAAACTAATTTTCCCAAAAGAATAACAACAACAGCTGCAACAACAACAAAAGTTAAAGACCTTTGGCAAAGGTTTGAAACATGATGTCCTCCTTGCAATTTGGGAAGCAAAGAATCTGAATCCAATGGGTTGCTCGGGCAAGACAGCAGACAACGTTGTTGTTGTTGTTGTTTTCCTAAGATTGTATGTCCCCCCATTTGGAGCTTTGATCCTCTTCAGAAATGCCAACCTACTAAACATATTTGGAAATATGTCTCCTGACTCTGAGGGTTTAGCAAGGTTTTTCTGCTACCCAAAAAAAAAAAAACATATTTAGAGCAAACCCAAAATATA
Source organism: Quercus suber (assembly GCF_002906115.3). Taxonomy (NCBI): domain Eukaryota; kingdom Viridiplantae; phylum Streptophyta; class Magnoliopsida; order Fagales; family Fagaceae; genus Quercus; species Quercus suber. Next base: position 1,325,894 of record NW_027069528.1, on the reverse strand, counting down.
CTATCAACCCATGAACCATTTTTAGAACCCGATGTGTGTAAACTGTTTTTTTCTCTCTCTCTCTCTCTCTCTCTCTCTCTCATAAGTAATACTAAGTTTTATTGATCAACAAAAGATTAAAATGAAGCCCAATGAATGAACTGAAATGAAATTTCTACTTACCTCACCAAAGGCAGACTCAGGATTTCAAGCTGGGGGGGCCAGATATAAGCTTGGATATAAGTGAATTTTTTTTTTTCAAATACGCATCTATATAGTATTAATAAACTATCAACTAAGACAAATACCCAAATTTCATCACGTTGATTAACACGATATTTCCATATTTGTTTGCATGTTCCAAGATCATAATCCAAAGAATCAAGATCAACTCTTTGAAATTGTGTTTGAGAGATTGGAACATCAACATTTTTCGAAATTGGGGAATGCATATTTTCTAGAATTGAAACATCCACATTTTCTAGAATTGGAATATCAACATTAGTTATTGGCAATCCCACGTTGACTTCGAAAAAATTTGAATATTTTCTTTTGAAAAAATCAAGCATTGTAGTTGATTTTTTCATGATCTACAAATAAAATAAGAATCATATATATTAAATTTGTGTGACAATTTTCTATATTATATGATTTGTTTTTTTCTTTTTGTCTTTGGTCTACCTTTATTTATCTTTGCCTTTGTGTTATCTCCATCTTTCTGACATTGACTTAGTCCCACTACGGCACTACCGACACTACAAATTTATTCTGCACTACTAAAAAAAACTTTTCTTAACTTTACTTTTTTTTTGTTTTTTTTTTTCCTGGTCACAATGTCACTTGTCCCTATTATGCCCAACCACCAGTCAACAAAGATGAAAGAACAAACAAACAGTCAAAGTAATCTCTACAAACTCTACTCTCTCTCTATCTCTCTTATCTATATAATACAAGAGAAAGAGAGAGTCACAAACACACATAAAGTGACAGAGAGTCACAAAGCTAAAAAGCACCAAAGAAAAAAAACACCACAAGCTGCAGCACAGATTCAATTCACAGAATCACAATCACCAACATCAGTAATCAGTTCATCACTCATCATCAGTCATCAATAAAAACACAAACACTCCACAAGCAAGCACAAACATCTTATTTATTTTTTAGGTTTTGAAGGAAACTAGGAAAGGATCATAGATTAAATACCTATGAAGGCTCGAGCAACCGGCGGCAACGGCAAGATGGGGCTCGCGTGGGCAGCGGCGACAGCTAAGACTCTCGCCTTCTCACATCGGCGTCAGCGTGGCGTGGAGAGAGAGAGAGAGAGAGAGAGAGAGTGAGGTTTTAGAAATTTGGGTCCAAATGGTTTAGAAGTGAGTTATTGGGCCTTTTGGGGGCCAAAATGGGAAATTAGCCATAATTTTCCAACTATATAGTTAGTAGTTCCAGTTCTCAAACTATATTATTTACTAGCATCTCAAGTCTATGAGACTCGATTTTGGCCTGTAAATCGAGTCTCAAAGACTCGATTTCCATGGTCTGATCGTGTCCGATGTGACATTTTTTTCCACCTGGCAACTACATGGAAATCGAGTCTTAAAGACTCGATTTCTAACCCATATAGCTTTTAACACACATCAGAGAAGAACCCAGAACATCATAGATGAACCCAGATAAAAAAAAAATAAAAAAAATAAAATAAAAAAAAAAACAAAAACAGAAAGAGAGAGAAGGAGTGGGTGAGCCACCACCATGAAACCAAAGAACCCACAGCCACCACCATGACCATGCGCGACCCAGCGCGCGGCCTGGGTCGTGCGCGGCCAAAGGCCAGGCCACGCGCGACCCCGGCCAGGTTGAGCTATCTCTCTCCTATCTGATCTGGCTGCGCGCGACCCAGGCCGGGCTGAGCTCTCTCTCTCCTATCTGATCTGAGTCTCTAGATTCTTTCTCCCTCTGATTTGATTGTACTGGGTTTGGGGTTGTTTTGTCTCTGGATTTCTTAAATTTTTTTGGGGTATTTTGGCTTGTACGAGAGACGTGAGACTTAAAATTTTTTTAAATTTTTTTGGGTTATAAATCGAGCGTTAGAGACTCGATATCCAGGTGGGAAAACAGTGCCACGTCAGACATAATCAGACCATGAAAATCGAGTTTTTGAGACTCGATTTATAGGCCAAAATCGAGTCTAACAAACTCGAGATGCTAGTAAATGATATAGTTTGAAAACTGGAACTACTAACTATATAGTTAGAAAATTATGGCTAATTTCCCATTTTGGCCGCCTTTTGGTCCTATTGGTTAGGCTAGTGGGTTAAGGTAAGGAGAAGTGGGTTGCCTTTCTCTACAGAAATATATTTCACTTTGACTTAATAAATGGCATGCATTAGAATATATATAATTACTAGACTCGTTATACCCATTTTGCACGTGCAATAATACTTTTTTTTTTTAATTTATTTGTTTTTTGGTTTAGTATTATGATGGTTAAAAGTGATACATAAATAATATATAAATACTATGTGTATTTTTCTTTTAAAGAAAGAGGTAAAGTAACATGGAATAATGTTTAAAAATTAAATAGAGATATTGTCCTAAATTTTAGGCCGAGTGGAGAATATAAAGGAAAAGGGTATGGCTTCTGTCCAGTGGCCAGTGCCCATTGGAGCCATTGCGATACGTGTCCAATCTTGGACACGTGTCCGCATCGCAACGTGTCTAGTGATCACTAGCACTGGACACAAGCTGCTCCCAAAGAAAAAAAATCTAAAACTTAAGAACAATAAATTACTCTTTTAACTAATTTGTGCTTTTTAATTTAAAATTATTTAACTAAAAGATAAGGATATTTTAAAGAGTTTAAGAATTTGTGTAAGGGTATTTTAGTATGCAAAATGTTGAAATCAAACAAGGAACCATGTTATTAATAAATATAGATTTTGCAATGTTCTATAATATATAATTTGATTTCTGAAATTTGTTCACTCCAAAAAGCAAAAAATTTTCTAAGTATTTTTTAAAATTTTTTTTTATCTTTCTATCTTTACAAATATATCATTTTATTATTTTAGGAGTGTTTGATTGATATTAATTTTTTTAAGTGATTCATTTTCTTCTAATCTATTATAATGTGTTATATTTGCCTAATGTACAACTATAAGTTTCAAATTTATTATTCAAAATTTGTACTCTCTTAAGGAGATTATTAAGATAATTAAAACTCATCACAAAATTACAATTTTTTTAACCAAAATTAAAATGAAACCTAATAGATTGTGTTCTGATATAAACTCAAATTTCTATTTCCAAAATAATTGAGAATCTTATCAACGACTTTTCGTTAATATCCAGGGTAATTAAACTACATCAATTTTGGGATCAAACAATAAATAATAATTAAATCGATGGAAATAACTCTATCTATGAGGAATTGCTGGAGTAAAGCAATATAATACTATAGATCTTTTACTATAGTGGAATTGATGAAATAATGTAATCTAGGGGTGTGGTCGGTTCGGTTGGCTTGGTTTTTTTCCAAATTTGTTACCGAACCGATAGGGATCGGTTTTGTAATAATTAAAACCGATGCATACCAATGAGGGTCGATTTTTCGACCTATAGCGGTGTGGTTTTATCGGCTCGGTTTACTTGGTTTTGACAAATAGTGGGAGCAACGTATAGAAAGTAAACAATAAATCTGTTCTAATCTGAACAGCATGAAGGAATACCATTTTGTTTTATTAATGTTATACTTATATATGAGTTAGGCAGGCCCACCCATTTGGCAACGAGCTCACAACAGCATAATAACAATTAACAAGGCCCATTCACTATGACCATACAAAATTTTGGAGTATTCAATTTAAAGTTTTATATAAAAATTACAACCTTAATCAAACAGCCAACCTTAATCAAACTCAAACACGAAGACATTCATGCTTTCCCACACAGCCAAACTTAATCAAACCAACTTAATCATTCATGCTTTCCCAAACAAAAAACGAATGAAAAGGAAAACAAAACTGAAACACTCTCAATCACTAGCAATCACAAAGACAAATACAGAAACAAATACAAGCTCTCACCAATAAATCAAAATCATAAACTTCACTTCTCTCACAAGCCTAAAACCCATTGTACCGTATCATTTATGCTTAAGATTTTCCATGCTTAAGAGTCATTCATGTAGAGGCTTATCGTTGGTTTGCCATGACTGGTGAGCGACGACGAGAGCTCAGGCGAGCGTTGCTGCGTCAACGTCAGGTGAGAGGAGAGAGTGAGAGAGATTTTTTTTTTTTTTTTTTAATGACAGCCATAGGACGTCATTTTATTAAAAAGAAAATTACAATCAGAACCTGTGAACGACGCCGTATCCAAACTGGGGGAGAAAAACGAATACTGGGTCTAGTATCGATTCAGTTCGGTGTAGATCGGGTGTGGTATCATTTGATCCGGTGACTGCGCCGCACCAGCGTCAAAATGGGCTTCGCCCTCCGAAGGCCAGCCTCAGCTCAATCAGTTAGCGTTGGTCGGTTGGGTCAACTCCAGTAACGATTTGCTCACCCCTAATGTAATCTACTACAATGAACTAGAGAAATTCAAATTAATAATACTTTGGATTTGAATTTTCTTTTTTTGCTTCCTATGTTCCTTTATTTGCTATATTTTTATGTTTAAAAATATTAAGAGGTGCTAACCAATTAAACTACAAGACTCTTGGCTCTTATCAAAACATGTTAGTTATTGTTATTATGATGATGATCACACAACCTTAAGCTTTAAGCAAAGCTGAAAACACCCTCTTTCTCATTATATATATATATATATATTGATGAATAAAAAATGGGTAAGAGGACAAACAACGTAATAATCCTACCTGGACATGACCATAGTAGCACCCTTATTGCTCAATTTTATTTTATGTTATTATAAATGTGGCCCAGTTGCAACATTGTGAAATTGAGTTTATTCATAACTCAAATGTTCTGTTTGATTAGCTTTATGATTTGAAACAATATTTTATTCTCCTTATTAGCTTTTGAAACTATCTAATGCCCCAACCATATTTCAAAAAAGTTATAAAATTATAAAGAAAAAAAAGGAATTCCTGCATTATTCTAAAAAAAAAAAAAAAAAAAAAAAAAAAAAAAAAAAAAAAAAAAAACTCTCTTTATTTAAATGTAGGACAAAACTTAAGTATAGTACCTTAAGTGCTATTTCTTAAGTTCTCCTCTTAAGATTCAGCCATGTGGCTACTTAATCAAAAAATGCACTTCCATCCCATGAGAAAAAATCCACATTGTAAAATCTTAAATGTAGAACCTAAAGAACAGCACATAAGTACTGTACCCAAATCTTGCTCTTTAATGTACCCTTAAAGTTGAATTTCTTATGCAAATTGGCAATATCAATACAATTACTATATCCTTGCTCTTTTTGTACACAATCTATGCTCATTCATCAATAACACCACAATACTTACTTAACAAAACATTTAGTGTTAAAATTATAATGATACACATTATGATTACTTTCATTCTATAATTTGAATTAACTATTTCCTCAAACTGCAAATAAATATCATTAATTGAAAGATAATGCTTGCTTATTATTCAATTCAATTTGATTACTAGAAGAAAGTTCCTAAGAATGCTATCAATAACATAACCAAAATTCTTCTATGTCCATCAGATAAAGAAGATGCACCAGAGAAGTTGACTCTCTGAGCCTGATCACTGCCAAAGAGAGAAACAAATGAAATTATTAGTAAAGGTGTTTGGAATAGAAGGGATATAAAAAATTCATTGACACATAACTTTTTGTTAATAGTATGTGTATGAAACAATATCTAGAAGAGTTATACAATAAGAGCAATCCTTGGGACAACATTTTTCACGATCTTTTTAACAACATGCTAAGATGGAAAATTGTGATTGCTGCAATGACACTTTCAAAAGAGCCCACCATTTACACTACTAGTATGCAACAATCACAAGTCACATCAATAGTTATGAAAAATGTTGTATTCCTAGACAATAAAATAATAATAACCACTTTTCAGCATAAATTATTACAAAAGCAAGGATAAACCTGATAATTTATTGTATTTTGATTTACACTTCCTAAATATAGTAAATTTAACAAATTGACAAAGTTTAGCTGTGTTTTTGATGTCTTCCGTTTGTAAGGATGAAAGTAAGCCACAATATATTGCATTGCCAGGCAAAGGAGCCCCATCGCTGTCATTCTCTGTGTTTAAAACATTCAAATAAACTTCTTGCCCCAGATACCAATAGTTGAGATTCTCAGCACGAAGGTTCCAGTTACCAACATTGTCAAGGGAAACTAAAATGACTGTCCAAGCTCCAGGAAAGACCTGAAGTGAGAAATAAGTGGTTATCAATACAATCTCTCTCTCTCTCTCTCTCTCTCTCTCTCTCTCTCTCTCTTTGGGATCTTTTTGTTTTTTTAGCTAATTATCAACAAAGAATCCAACCTAAATATATAGTAGTATAATTTTATTTTTCAATCTTTGTGCATGTACATCCGTGTGCAAGTACTTTAATAACAACCTATAAGAAAGTGATTAAAAAGCTTGAGCGATTAGGCCTCAAAGCACCTAAAGCCCCCAATTAATGGCCTGTTTGGATAGAGGAGGGAAGGAGGGGGAGTGAAGGAGAGTAAAGTAAAGTTGGCTAAAAATAAGCTAATTTTGTGTTAAATCTACTCTACTCCTCCTTCCTCTCCCTCAATCCAAACAGACCATAAAGGATGGATGGTGCAATGGAGAGAGAGAGAAAGATAATGCAAGCTCTGCTGGTCAAACCGGATCATTTAAATAAGATGAATGAAGATGGCTATTTTGAGGGCCTCAAAGCTGATATTTGCGTGCCATATCTTTTTTCTTTTTTTTTCCTCTCTTTTAGGTGGTTTTTATTTTTTCCTATCTTCTGACCATCCCTAGTACACAAATGGACTTCTTACGTTCTTAGTTTACTTCTTAAATGTGGGACAGAATTTCTTCAAGATATTAAATTGGCCACAACCAATTATGACTCTGATATGAATTGTTGCCTCCAAATTTTGAATTTTTTTTTTTTTTCTAGTTGCAGCATATAGTATCTACTTGTTTTCCATTTCTAATTATGTCTACACATCCATGACATGTCATAAATGGAAAGGTTGAAGAGAGTCTAGAAGCCACCAAATAGATATAAAGGGGTGTTAAACATCTTTTGGTAATTAATCCAGCCACTGATCTTTATATGAACATGGGAAATAAACTAATAATTTTCACTGCTCACTATGTGACATCTGTCTTCATGTGTCAAATCAATTATTTTGATTTAAAAATTGTTTCATAGAATATTACCATCATATATGCTGTTCTTTCCGTCATCTATGATGTATGTTTCCCAAAAACAGGATGTTTATGGACTTCTGAACGGATTTCTTCCGGCCATTAGATTCTAGTATGCAACCTTATTGATATCTTACTACTGTTTACATGGAATATGCTTAAACATCACTGCTGAAATGTAAATGCAACTAGCACCTACTTCACAGTAGAAGGTAAGGGGTTCATTTTATAGATTTTAAGGAAAGCTCTTCCCAGTCCCAGATATTAAATCCCCACGCAATGCATTTCATTTTGACAACATGGCTAGTAAAGGTTCCCAATACAGTGAGAGGCTGAACGCATCACAAAATCCACAATCCCTTAGAGATTCTAATACCCCCTGGCTTTTAAGATTACCTTTAGTTTTCTTTTTCATAAAACTGATCTTGATATGCCTTTCTTGTTATTGCATATCCCATTCCTACTAGCTTTCCAATGCAAAAATTGCTCAACCAAATGATTCATACAAAAGCATTTTGGGTGAAGATTATAGACAGGAGTACCTGCGTAGTGCAGCGAGCAACACCATCCCATTTGTTATAAGTTACTCTGCTATTCTCTGTCCACACTCCGAAATCCATACTTCAGTGCAAATGGGAAATTATCCAAATTAACTTTTGAATTTGATAAATTAGAAATAGTATGATGACAATATCAAAGCTGATGGCTCACCCCACAACTAGCCATCCAGGTGGTAGCTCTGGACAGTTGTATCATTGTTTTGAAAGATAATTTCCATAAAACCTCTGTAAGTACCATTAATTAGAGATGTATCAATTTTGGGAGGTCTGTTCATCAATCTATTTGGGAAATCTAGCTTATACACCCCTGGAATGTTGAACTGCTGGGCAAGCGTCAGGGGTGTTGAAGGTGGTAAGTATGAAATACCATGGAGGGTAGTCTGCCACTTCCCATCTATAAGCACTGGCGGTCTATTGAGGATCACATATACATCTGTCACAGTAATTTGACCATACTTGAAAGATCCCTGTGGGTTTGGGCAAGCAGCACCAGCAGAGACATTCCATCTGAAAAATGCACCACCATGACCAAAAATGTGAAATAGTCAGCCCTGCATCCATGAGTATATTAAAAGTACAGCAATGATGCAAATATGACCACAAGGATAACAAACGAGATACAAAAGGACAAAAAAATGTACATCGATTTCTGATGTAGTTTTGTTTGCTTCTTTCCAAATGAAATTGCTTATTTTAAGAAGTTGAAAAGATAAATTTATCCCATATCATAAAATTAATCAATATTCGGGCGAGGGATGAACCCATCTTTTAAACCACTCACATTTGTGCATTGGAAATTTTACCGATTAATCTTAGGCTAAGAATCTACAAGGAGCTCTATACTATGTCCGTTTAGGATATTTCTTTTATTAACCCAAAAAGAGATATACTTAGCTACAACCTTATGGATCTTGCTTGATTCATTGAGAAATAAGGGTTGTTTTCATTAGGAAGATCAGGAAGAGGATCTGAAGCAGGTCCTTGAGAATTGGAGTAGTGCAAGATGGCAACTCCAGTAGCACTGCCCCAAGCAGATGAATTGACAAACCGAGGACTCACAACAATGTAGTAATCACCGCTAGCATTTTGATCCATTGTGACCAAGAATGAGTATGATGGCCCACATGAACATCCATGTTTGTGTAGTTCTGCTGAACCGTGTCAGATACTTCAGTCTCCACAAGAATTAAGTTATGATTTTGTATCCTGAAATTCAAGCTGGTTGAAATACCAACATTGTGCACCCGAAGATGATATGTTTTTCCTGCAGCAAATAAAATTACCAACATTTGGCTATCATTAACTAAAACAAAAAGAAACTGCGTGTCTTTCATAGTCGTGCATGTACAAGTCACCATATGTGGGTTGATTAATTACAACATATCACAGTCACAATATTACAGGGAAGAAAACCTACAAGAGTTTGTTTAGAACAAATATGAAAGAAGCCCCTGCAGGTCTGAACAGAATTTGAACCACAAAAGTATACACTGAAACGAAATGGATATAAACCATATCAGCATAGAGCACCTCATCAACTTCTTTTGGGCATGCATGAACCTTTCATAAAAATGGGACCTTTTCACATTCTGTTTTCATTATATTTGAAGGCACAAAAAATCCCCTAGGAGGGGTAGCACTGCCTTCTAGAAAGAATTTAGAAATGAAACCCATCTCCTAGAATGAGGCCAAATATGTAATGGTGGGTGATGCACCTAAAATAACATCCTGCAATTACATTGTATAGCAGGGACAATATGGGGCCCAGATGACCCAAAATACGAAGATATTAATTTTTTTTTTTTATATACTATTTTTGTTTTATTTATCAAGGGGTTTATCAGATGGTTAAGGGATTATTAGAAAATCCAGAATCAACTGTATAATAAAAATACAAACAAGGAGTATATAAATATTTAGTGTTTTGAGTGACAAAACTGGAGCTTGAATCAACTTTTCCTAATTTCTTCAAAAGCTTTGGTTGCCAAACTCATCCATGCAAACCGTCCTTTCTTCATACAAACTGTAACCAGAGCCATAATAGTGCAAAATCACAAATCAATCTCCAATAGAGCAAGGTCTGCTAATGAAAACTGACATTTTCTCGATCTGCTTCATCGCCATGAGAGGAAGCAACAGATCAAGAGAAAATACACTTTCTCCAAATTGATGCAGGACTTCTCTTCACACAAAACTCTCATCAATTATTGAAAGTGAATAATATGTTCTTCCTTAGCCTGACTATATATAAGAACATCATTCAAGTAAATGACAAGAAATTGAACAGTAAATGTGCTATGTACATTGGTAAGACCAAAGGGCATGACCAGCCATTCACAAAGCTCATCCAGTATTTTAAAGTGATTTTCCACTCATCCCTAACTCTGAATCTGATTTGATGATATCCACTAAGGATCAATCTTCCAGAAGGCATTAGCTCTGGTCAACATATTCTCAAGTCATGGAATAGGGAATTGATATTTGATGGTGATTGGTTGATTGCTAGGCTAACTTTGCACATTCTCTAGCTACCATACTTTTTAAGAGTTAACAGAGCAGGGACTGAAGGACTTAGGCTTTCCCCTTATAAACCTTTCTTTAGTAATTCATTTACATGGCTCCTAAGTTCAGCATATTTAACAAGATTCATATGCTAGGCTGGTAAATTTGGTAGAGAAGACCCTGGAACCAGAACTATAGCATGTTGCACATATCATAAAGGTGGCAATTCATTGGAAATGGAAAAAAGTGGACAGCAACACCTGCAATTCTGTTGGTACCTCTGTTGGCTGTTGTTCATCTAGTTGTTGCAATATTCACATCAAAACATAAATAACCTTTCTTTCCTTGATGGCTGCTTCAAATTATTTTCACCAAGGAAGTGAGAGGCTTTTTTTTTTTTGTTTTAGTTGCTATTATGCTTCCATTCTCCCTATTATTGTCTCTTCAACAGGGAGAATGGAAGTATAACACAATTACAAGAATGGCTTAAGCTAATACAAGAATAACAAGCCGATTATAATATAAACACTAATGCTAACGGTAGTCAATGCAATTACCTTTCCCTTGGCTTTAGCCCATTGTTAAAAATGAGAACTACTTAACTCAGTTAATTGGAAGTAAATCTTTTTTAGTAATCAAATATTGGTGGCTATATACATGTAAACAATGGTCCATATCCATAATGAGAAAAAAGTTTTGTCTTTCATTCTCTGTCACTATACAAGACACTAAACAGAGAGCTCATATCACCCTTCTTAATATATTGTGCAACTGTCAAACTCCCTTGCCAAAGTGTCATAAGGTCATCATAAACACAGTCTTGATAATCCGATGGCAAATATCTCTTTCAACTTGAACCTCATCTCCTCCCAATCAATAATTGGAGGCTGCCTCGCTCATTGAAGTTGGACAAAAATGAGCGAGGCTTTGGTCTTGATAGTCCGATGGCAAACTTGTGGTGTTGTACCTGAAACACCACAAGTTTTATAACTTCCCCTGCAAAAAATGATTGAAAAATCAAGATATTCCCTACAATTATCATTACCCCAATTAGTCAATTTTATCCTCCACTGCTGTAGGGATGGCGGTGATGTACAATATTTATGATAATGATCTCCAAGCCAAAACAAAAGGCTCAAGCGTAGTATAATTATTTTTTTTCCTTCTTGCAGATCTAATAAGTAGTGCCTTTTGTACAAATATTCCAAACAAATTAATAGATTTCTCTTTAACTATTGAACCTCCACAACCTTAACCATTTTCACTCAATACTATCCCCAAACATGGTTTGGTTTTAACCTCCCTCAGTCAATTGTCTACAGAAGAGGAAATATCTGAGGATTTCATAGTTCATACTATTACTATCATTTTCTAGAATAAGGACAGATTGGCTTGTCTACAAGGCCGTTCTAGCCTTTCTTACGTAAAAAAATAATAATAATAATAAAATAAAATTAAAAAAAAAAAAAAACCTTCAAGATTTCCCATGCAGTTTAACGTTGGTAGGTCCCATTAATCATTAGTCAATATGTTGATATGATTACAGTACAAAGTAAAACAATATGGCTTTATCCCAAAGGAAGGGAGGCATGAAGCATCCAGAGCGCCAAACTAATTATTATTTGTTTCACAACTGCTGTATGATATAAAAATAAATAAAATTACTAATGATGGCATTCTTACTTTAAAACTATTATCCTATGTACCCTCAAATGAATAAAGTTTCAAGAACCCCTAGTAACACTCAAATAGTGGTAAGTGCAAATAGGACAAGAATCAAAATTAGTAAAGGTTGACACAAGCTTCATCCAGCATTTTGACAAAAGGAAACTAAAAGATATGAAAGTGAAACAGAAAGTGTCTTAAATTGATTGATATTGCATAGGTCTGACAACTCAATTCATAGTTGTTTTAAAACAATAGTTTAACTTGCAAGCACCCATAACGTGTTTTAAGACTAAATTTGATCAGCTAATTACAACTGGATTACTTTTGTAAAACTGAAACTGATTCAAGATATAATTTGGTCCAGAACCTAATTGCTAAGCAATTAAGAATTTTTGGGCTGGTTTGGGTAGAGGAGGATACCTATTGAAGGTTTGATATTTAGGCTATATTTGAATTGGAATACTAGTTTTTATGATTGGAAAACTTTGAATAATGGTTGGAACATAGTATAGCTAACTAGTACAAAAAATAAGATCTATGAATTTAGTCTCAAACTAGGACTCTTGAGTATCCACCTAAGAGGGCAGTATAAGACACCCAATGGCTAGTCAAAAGGTTTAGCAACAACATGCGTGCACAAGAAAATTGCAACAGAAGATAGAACAGTAAAAGGAATAAACAATCTTGGGCACATAAATGAAAAGAATTTTACTCAAAGCAAATATACCACTCACATAATGACTAGTGATAGGTTAAAATATAAAAGTTGTCTTTGATTTTGAGAAACTAAATAACTTTCACCTAGACTTTGGAAGCAACTCTTGAATATTTTCATCTACTTGATTAGACGACAGCAAGTCAATAAACATGGCAGCAGTTGTTGCGTTTGCTGAAAATCCCTCGTCAACCATCATTTTGAGATATTTCATTGCCTTTTCAGTCTCACCATGTTGCAATAACCCTTGGATTAATGTGTTATATGCGTGCTCGTTAGGTGAACAACCATTGCCTTCCATTTTCTCAAGCAGCTCAATCGCTTCATCAATTAGCCCCTCTTTGCAAAACCCTTTGACCATTATAGTGTAAGTCCGAACATCAGGTTGCAATCCTTTTGCAAGAAGACTACTAAAGATTTCTCTTGCAATTGTAAGCTCCCTAGCATTGCACATACTGTCAATCAAGATGTTGTAAAACACAATATGTTGGTCCAACTTTTTTTCTTCCATCTCCTGAAACAATGCCACCGCCTCAGCGATTCGTCTATTCTTACAAAATCCATCTAACAAAATGGCATAGGTTTGGGGATTTGAATGTTGGCCACAAGCTTGCATTGTATTGAATAGCTCTAGTGCAGCCTGGACTCTCTCCACTTGACAAAACCCACCTCTAAGAGTATTGTAAGTCATTACATTAGGAATCATTCCCTTGTTGGACATTTCATGAAACAGACGCATTGCCTCATCAATTTTTTTACTTTTGCAATATCCATTGATTAATATGTTATAGCTAAACACATCGGGTGAAAAACCCTTCTCAACCATCATATTAAAGATTTCTCTTGCAGTTGTAAGTTCCCCAACCTTGCAGTAACCATTAGTCAAGATGTTGTAAAACACAATATTGTGGTCCAACTTTTTTTCTTCCATCTCCTGAAACCATGCCATTGCCTCAACAATTCGTCTGTTCTTACAAGATCCATCTAACAAGATGGCATAGGTTTGGGGATTTGGATGTTGGCCACAAGCTTGCATCTTATGGAATAGCTCCAGTGCAGCCTGGGGTCTCTCCGCTTTGAAAAACCCATCGATAAGAGTGTTGTAAGTCACAACATTAGGAATCACTCTCTGGTTGGACATTTCATGAAAGATACGCATTGCCTCATCAATTTGTTTTATTTTTGCAATATCCATTTATCAATATGGTATAGCTAAACACATTTGGCGAATAGCCCTTCTCAACCATCACATTAAATGTCTTAATTGCCTCATCCATTTGGTTTTGCAAACAATAACCATCAATCAAAGAATTGTAAGTGACTTTATTAGGCTCAATGCCTCTTTGAATCATCACTTCAAAAGCTTCTTTTGCCTCACTCAACATCCCTTCCTTGCATAGTGTGTCCACCAGTATGTTGAAGCTTCGCACATTTTGCATGATCTTCCTTTGTCCCATCTCATTCAACATGGTAGCAGCCTCCCTCCACCAGCCAAAATTGCATAGTCCTTGAATTACGCAATTGTAAGTGACAACATCTGGCTGAATGCCTTTACTCATCATTTCAGATAAAAGGTTCAAAGCCTCAGTTACCAATTTGCCCTTACATAAACTGTCAATGACCGTGCTATAGAGCACCACATTTTGTTCAAAATTCCCTTTTTCAAGCTTCCTGAACAACCTAATAGCCACACCAGTCTGGCCAATCTTACATAGACCGTTTACTATTGTTCCACAAGTTATCACATTAGGCTCATACCCGTTCTTCTCCATTTCCTCTAACAACTTCACAGCTCCTGAAATATTACCTTTAAGACAGAGGCCCTTGACAAGAGTGGTTAGAATTATACAGTTTGGCTGATAGCCAAGTTTCAAAATTGTTGCTAAGACAGAGAATCCAAAATCGACCCGGTTCAATTGACAGTAGCAATTAATCAAAACAGCGAGAGTACAAACATCGGGAGAGATTCCGAATGATTTTATTCGTTGAATTAGAGCAATGACTACGGAGTAATGCTTCATTCTTGCAACGGCACCCAACAATAGAGAAAAATCTCCAATGAAAGGCAAAGGGTGCATGTGAAGCATTATATCAAACAGGCCTAAGGCATGATCAAGATTCTTAAAGGTTCGAGATTTGCACTGATCTCTCACAGATTTCAACAAGTGATTCGGATTCTGATATGGGGTTTTCGCATTTTCTCTAATAGTGGAACAATAATTAGAAGTAAAAGCGCGAAATGGAAGGCTTACTCTAATAATCAAACGATTGCATATAAAAAGAAGAGAGGATGTTGATTTACCCATTTCACAACGACGACAGTCTCAGCTACCAACTCGGGTCGGGTTTGGTTTCGGCTTAGCTTCGAAAGGAGAAATCATGGTGGTGGAGTGGCAGATCGGAGAGCGAAGCAGTGAGTATGACTGGAAACTCACTGCAATGAACAATGAACTCAAAAGACCAATGAACTCACTGCAGTGAGTACATCTTTCTTTTTGGGTAGAAATAAAATGGGCTTGTGTACCTTTGATCCAGACTGCACAATGTAAGTAAACTAATGGATAAGATTAAGAGTTAAAAATACACTTTTAATCACAATTTTTTAACAGAAAATTTTTTAACCTTTTAAATTTTTTTTTTTTTTTTTTACTTTTTTACTTTTTAAACTTCTACATTTATAATTAATTATACCATACATTATTGCATGAACTTCAAATCCATATAGGATAATGCTGCTTATTCTTTTTCTTCATTTCTTCTTCTGTGTCTGCCTTGTAATTGTTGGTGTTTAAGGGTGGCAAAATTTGACACAACCTGTAAACAAGACACTACTCGACACGAAATTAGTAAGTTATGGGTTGAGACTTAATGGGTTCGTACCATATTCGGATTGACACAATTGACCCATTTAATAAACGGGTCGTGTTAGTGTCCGACCTTTGGAACCCATTTGATTTGTTTAATTAAACTATATTTTATTAATATACTCCTCAAACTCTAGATATATATAAACTTATTAGTTGTTGTGGTTTATTTTTTTAGCATATTGCGATTGATAATTTGTGATATTGAGATATATTTTAATTTTAAATAATTATTTGTGATGTATTTACTCATTAGTTCTAAATTTTATATTAAAAAATTTATTTATTTTTGGTTTTTCATAATTTAGATCAATTTGGTCAATACTAAAATTCATTGGCAGCTCCACATGCAAGTCAAGGTGGTCATAGGACCACCCTAACTTGCAAAAAAAGTATATATACACTTGCCCAAAAAAAAAAAATTAGTATATGCTAAACTAACCTATTGTGAAGAATGGGAATGATTTGTATTTCTTAATTAAGTGGAAACTCGTTTAGAGCCATTTTTGAACCCTAAAAAAACAATAAAAAAATTGTAAGGTTAGACATATTTTGTTTTACTGCACGTGTCCTATCTAAATTTTTTTTTAAACTTTTGTTCATGTTGTGCAAAAAAATGAAAAGTATAATATATATAAATAAGTCAAAAACCTAGTAAAGAAAGAAAGAAAGAAAAAAAGAAAAAAAAAAAGAGTACACTCATATGTATATTAAAAAATTAAAAATTCCATAAAAAAAATAAAATTAAAAATTAAAAAAGAGAGAGTAAAACTCATCTATAACTTAAAAAATGTCTAACTCTTACACTAGGTATAATTTGAACCCACGTATGTGTAATTGAAATATATATATATATATATATATATATATAATTAAAGTCAAAACTAAGAGAAAATCTAATTTAATTCTAATTAGATTCTAATTGTTTGTCTAATTTTGCTTTAGTGTCCTATCTAAGTTTTTAAAATTTTTGTTATAGGTGAGTTAATGTTGTGCAAAAGAAGAATAGTCTAATATAATAAATCATCAAAAACCCAATAATAATTAAAAAAAGAATAAACTTATGTGTATATCCAAAAATAAAATAAAATAAAAAATTAGAGAGAGAGAGAGAGTAAACTCATCTCTGGCTTAAAAAATGTCTAACTCTTAAACTAGGTATAATTTGAATCTATATATGTGTGTAATTAAATATATATATATATATATATTAAAAGCCAAAACTTAGAGAAAATCTAATTAGATTATCAAGTTTGCGCCATTTGTCTCATCTAATTTTTAATTTTTGTGTTAAGTGAACTATTGAGTGTAAATATCGAAGAGTCCAAATCCAATTGAAGTCTAATTTTGTGCCACGTGTCCATCTACTATTCATGGGTCTCGCTGCAGTTTTTGATACTATTCATGGCCCTATTACACTTTTTGATACTATTCATGGGTCTTATTGTACTATTCAACTTATTTTTTAACATTTTTTTCTATATTTTCAATAAAAAGTTTTCAATTTCAGTTAAATAAGATATTTCAACCGTATACTAAATTCAAAATTGAAGAGGGGCGACGTGGGCTTTGGGCATAGTAGAGATAACCTTCTCTCCCTCTCTATCTTTCTGAAAATTAAGATTGAAGAGTTTGCTTTTTATTCAATATAAATATTTTAAATTATATATTTTTTAATCTACTTCACTGCTTGATTGATAGGACAACACGTCTTGCATAGGCTGCGTAGCCCACAGCATTGCACAGTGACATTGCACACTGCACACAGGCTGTGGCCTGTACAGACAAGACTGAATAGTGCACACAGCACTGCACATTCTGCCCACAGGTCACAGCACATCACAGCTGGTCCCGCCACACACGAATTAATAATTTATCACATCTTTTTCTTTTTTAATGCAAACTCTTATTTTATCAATTATTATAAATTATTACACCAATTAATAATTTGATGTATATCATATCTACTCATTTGTATTATAGTGATACTAATTTATTGAACCATGTAATAAATTAATTTTTATTTGCGCAGGTTTAGACTTTAAAGTGGTTATAGGTTTAGAAAAATTGCAATAACCTCGTTCTATTATTCTGTACTTTAAATTTATTTTTAGTTAAATTATCATTTTTAATTATAAATTGTGTTTTATTTATTTATAAATATTTTATTATTATAAATGTCTACTAGAAAATATTTATATGAATATGAAAAACTTCAAAAAAAAGAGAAAAATTGAAAAACAAATTGAATCTAAATAAGGATTTATGAATAAATATGTTACTAGTATTAAAAAAACAATAGTAATTTGTTAGAGGAACTTAAATGCAAAAACTTAATTAGTAATTTTGCATCTCAAAAAGCAAGAAAAAAAGATTTTAAATAAAAAAATTCAATAAATATTATTTAATTAATATTTAAATATAAAAAATGTCCCACTTAAAATTTTTTGCCTAAGGCCCCCGAAAGTTGTTGAGCCGGCCTTGAATATGCACCATAACTTGTTCCTTTAATTGATGATTGTAGGATACTTATCGGGCAAGAGTGGACTTTCCATCTTCTTCATGCTTACTGTGAGGCCAACATGTTAGCAGACGGATTAGCAAAGAAAGGAAGTTCACGAGGAGACAGAGTTTTTGCTTATGAAACTTGTCCTATTTTTGTTTATGAGTGGTACATTAGGGACAGTTTTTGCACTCATAAAGAAGTGTCTATAACTAGACATGTGATCCTATAATCTGTTTTCTTTTAAATAAAATTCCCCTTTTCTTTGTTTTCATTAGGCCATTCTTTTCCTTTCGCTTTTTCTTTTTCATTCTCAATTTCTTTATTAGTATGAGTCTCATTGTCTGGCAGGGGAAACAATGGAGGTTCCCGGCCACTCAATCAAGAAAATACCATTTCAACCATCTCACTAATTTCCTTCCCCAGACCATTACTGTCCAAAATTAGCTCCCAAACTGATTTAGAAGCTTTCTCCAGTACTGGAGCTCTGTATGAAATCAATACAAAATTATAAGTTACAGAAGCTTCAGTATTCACAAGTGCCATAAAATTAGTATTGTCACACATTGGAAGCCCCTTCTAAACCATGACATTGTAACAAACCACACACACTAGCAATGTGAGATGTTCTTACAGATCCACTTAGAGATCCCAGGTTCAGAGTAAAAAAAGTGGCCATGGACAAAGAAAGCTCTATCCTCATGTGCATTACTAAAATTTGACAGAGAGTTGATTTAAGCTTTGAACCACCTAAGGTATGTACATACAGGGTATCTACCCACATGGATTCAGCCCACATACAGGGTATCTGCCCAAAATTGCTAAACCCACTTTCAAGTTTCATTCATTATTTTCATATATCCATCCACATTAATCATCAAAATTGGTTACACTGGATTGGTCATCTTATTAATTTTTGACAAAGTTAAGGAAATTTCATGGTCATGAAAACTCAGTCACTATTTAACATTTGATACTGCTAAGATAACTTTAAGATAATGACAATTGTCCAACAGATGACCAAAGCCATTTCACAACCACATAAAAGCTATGAGTTTTCCAAAAAGTAAGTGCATGCCTTTAGTGCACACCTGGGAGGCTATTTCTACCTCTAAAAACAAATGAAAAAAGGACAAAAAACACTAAAACCTACTCAAGTTCCTGCCTTAGCGCATCAAACAACTCTCTTTTGGTTTGTTTCTCTGCCCCAGGGGTGTTAAGAACTTTACTCTGTTCAGCCATTTTAATAGTAGTATTCTTAAGCTCTTCCTGCAAAAACAAAGAGCGTGGACATACAAAAATTTCACATTAAAATCAAAATATACCAGTACTTCCTTAAGCATTGATATCTTTGACAACTATTGATTTTAACTTTTTCCACTACTTCCATTCCTCCCTTTCTAATTACAGAATTAAGCAAAGGAGAGAATACTTGTGCTAGAACTTGCTTATGAAATCCAAGAATTTCACTCACATAGGCAGCATCAAACTCATCAAGTCACAACACGTCCCTAAAACTAAAAGAATTGTATAAACATGGACAACTAGTTAGCCTAATGAAATTCAACGGGAGCTAGCAACATGAACCCAAAATTTTAAAAAATTCACCAATAAATTTCTAAACTTGATTCTTCTAAATATCTGGATAAGCAACCCACTTTAGTCTACCAGTACTGTTGACAATTCACAAAAAACTTTAGTACATCCCCACAAATTCTCACTGTAGAGTGCAGACCACACAAATTGCAATGTGGTTCAAGAATTAGAATTGGTGATACCAACACTAGGACTTATACTAAGAACTAGCTGGTATCAACAAAATTTACATAAATACATACATAAGCTGTATATATAAAACCTCATTAATAAAAAAGACACGCACACACTAATAAACAAGGGAACTTTTTGTTACAAACAACAAAGTCTCTGCACTATATATTGGGAGGGTTCTATTATCAAAACTCATATGTAACAGACAGCTCCATCATGTGCATGTGTGCTTATATACATGGACCTTTGATATCATTAAGTGTTATGTATATCACTTGCTCTCTCTCTCTCACACACACACACCAATATATGCCACTCATGAGTAACAAGTACAAATTAGTGTTTCTCTTTTGTGATTTTGTGTCTAGCAAAATAAAGGCAGTGTTTGTTTTTATAAGAGAAAAGTTGACGATAAAGATCCGCTCCAAACATGTTTAGATATTTTCTAAATAAAATTATGTGACAAAAATGACATATTCATAGTCCCTTCTATAGTTATATAGCATGTTGAAAAAAGATATCTCCACATATGTTTAAAATCAAACTTTTTTCATGACAAAAATTTTAGATTCATAACAAATTTTAGAACTTTTTTCACTTTATGAGATGATAAGTTGTGATTAGTGTTCTTTGATGTAAAATCTGACACTAACAGAATACCTTGTCAGCTCATATATTTCACAGGGCCTTGATTTAGCTTCCGTTTTATAGATTATTGTTGCCTATCAAAGGCTTCCCTGCAAGTGCAAAAACAAAAATTATGTAGAAGACTGGGACAGCCTCAACATTGACGAGCATTCACTAAAAATCAGATTGGTACCTGAAACACCACAAGTTTTATAACTTCCCCCCGCAAAAATGAATAAAAAATCAAGATATTCCTTACAATTATCATTACCCCCATTAGTCAGTTTTATCCTCCACTGCTATAGGGATGGAGGTGATGTACAATATTTATGATAATGATCTCCAAGCCAAAACACAAGGCTCAAGCGTAGTATAATTATATTTTTTTCCTTCTTGCAGATCTAATAAGTAGTGCCTTTTGTACAAATATTCCAAACAAATTAATAGATTTCTCTTTAACTATTGAACCTCCACAACCTTAACCATTTTCACTCAATACTATCCCCAAACATGGTTTGGTTTTAACCTCCCTCAGTCAATTGTCTACAAAAGAGGAAATATCTAAAGAATTCATAGTTCATACTATTACTATCATTTTCTAGAATAAGGACAAATTGGCATGTCTACAAGGCAATTCTAGCCTTTCTTACCTAAAAAAAAAAAATCTTCAAGATTTCCCATGCACTTTAACATTGGCAGGTCCCATTAATCATTAGTCAATATGTTGATATGATTAGAGTACAAAGTAAAACAACAAATTTTCTCCATTGTAGAGATGGCTTTATCCCAAAGGGAGGGAGGCATGAAGCAACCAAAGCGCCAAACTAATTATTATTTGTTTCACTACTGTTGTATGATATAAAAATAAATAAAATTAATAATGATGGCATTCTTACTTTAAAACTATTATCCTATGTACCCTCAAATGAATAAAGTTTCAAGAACCCCTAGTAACACTCAAATAGTGGTAAGTGCAAACAGGACAGGAATCAAAATTAGTAAGGGTTGACACAAACTTCATCTAGCATTTTGACAAAAGGAAACTAAAAATATGAAATTGAAACAAAAAGTATCTTAAATTGATTGATATTGCATAGGTCTGACAACTCAATCCATAGTTGTTTTAAAACAATAGTTTAACGTGCAAGCACCCATGACGTGTTTTAAGACTAAGTTTGATCAGCTAATTACAGCTGGATTACTTTTGTAAAACTGAAACTAATTCAAGATATAATTTGGTCCAGAACCTAATCGCTAAGCATTTAAGAATTTTGGGGCTGGTTTGGGGAGAAGAGGATACCTATTGAAGGTTTGATATTTAGGCTATATTTGAATTGGAATACTAGTTTTTATGATTGGAAAACTTTGAATGATGGTTGGAACATAGTATAGCTAACTAGTACAAGAAATAAGATCTATGAATCTAGTCTCAAACTAGGACTCTTGAGTATCCACATAAGAGGACAGTATAATACACCCAATGGCTAGTCAAAAGGTTTAGCAACAACATGCGTGCACAAGAAAATTGCAACAAAAGATCGAACAGTAAAAGGAATAAACAATCTTGGGCACATAAATGAAAAAAATACCATCTCGTAAGAAGTATAGAATTTTACTCAAAGCAAATATACCACTCACATAATGACTAGTGATAGGTTAAAATATAAAAGTTGTCTTTGATCTTGAGAAACTAAATAACCTTCACCAAGACTTTGGAAGCAGCTCTCGAATATTTTCATCTAATTGATTAGACGACAGCAAGTCAATAAACATGGCAGCAGTTGTTGCATTTGCTGAAAATCCCTTGTCAACCATCATTTTGCGATATTTCATTGCCTTTGCTGTGTCACCATGTTGCAATAACCCTTGGATTATTGTGTTATATGTGTGCTCATCAGGTGAACAACCATTGCCTTCCATTTTCTCAAGCAGCTCAATCACTTCATCAATTAGCCCCTCTTTGCAAAACCCTTTGACCATTATAGTGTAAGTCCGAACATCAGGTTGCAATCCTTTCGCAAGAAGACTACTAAAGATTTCTCTTGCAGTTGTAAGCTCCCTAGCATTGCACATACTGTCAATCAAGATGTTGTAAAACACAATATGTTGGTCCAACTTTTTTTCTTCCATCTCTTGAAACAATGCCATTGCCTCAGCAATTTGTCTATTCTTACAAAATCCATCTAACAAGATGGCATAGGTTTGGGGATTTGGATGTTGGCCACAAGCTTGCATTGTATTGAATAGCTCTAGTGCAGCCTGGACTCTCTCCACTCGACAAAACCCACCAATAAGAGTGGTGTAAGTCACTACATTGGGAATCATTCCTTTGTTAGACATTTCATGAAACACACGCATTGCCTCATCAATTTTTTTACTTCTACAATATCCATTGATCAATATGTTATAGCTAAACACATCGGGTGAACAACCCTTCTCAACCATTATATTAAATGCCTTAACTGCCTCATCCATTTGGTTTTGCAAACAATAACCATCAATCAAAGAATTGTAAGTGACTTTGTCAGGCTCAATGCCTCTTTGAATCATCACATCAAAAACTTCTTTTGCCTCAGTCAACATCCCTTCCTTGCAAAGTGTGTCTACCAATATGCTAAATGTTTGTACATCTGGCATGACCTTCTTTTGCACCATCTCATTCAACAAAGTAGACGCCTCCCTCCACCGGCCAAAATTGCATAGTCCTTGAATTACGCAACTGTAAGTGACAACATTTGGCTGAATGCCTTTACTCATCATTTCAGAAAAAAGGTTCAAAGCCTCAGTTACCAATTTGTCCTTACATAAACTGTCAATGATCGTGCTATACAGCACCACATTTTGTGCAAAATTCCTTTTTTCAATCTTCCTGAGCAACCTAATAGCCACACCAGTCTGGCCAATCTTACACAGACCATTTACTATTGTTCCACAAGTAATCACATCAGGTTCATACCCTTTATTCTCCATTTCTTCTACCAGCATAAGAGCTCCAGCAATGTTACCTCTAAGACAAAGCCCCTTGACAAGAGTGGTTAGAGTTATACAATTTGGTTGATATCCAAGTTTCAAAATTGTGGCCAAGACAGAGAAACCAAAATCGACCCGGTCCAAATGGCAGTAGCAATTAATCAAAACAGTCAGAGTATAAACATCGGGAGAGATTCCGAATGATTCCATTCGTTGCATTAGAGTAATGACTACAGAGTAATGCTTCATTCTTGCAACCGCACCCAATAATTGAGTAAAATCTCCAATGAAAGGCAAAGGGTGCATGTGAAGCATTGTATCAAACAGACCTAAGGCATGATCAAGATTCTTAAAGGTTCCAGATTTGGAGAGATCTCTCACAGATTTCAACAAGTGATTCGGATTCTGATATGGGGTTTTCGCATTTTCTCTAATAGTAGAACAATAATGAGAAGTAAAAGCACGAAATGGAAGGCTTACTCCAATAATCAAACGATTGCACATAAAAAGAAGAGAGGATGTTGATTTACCCATTTCACAACGACGACAGCCTCAGATACCAACTCGGGTCGGGTTTGGTTTCGGCTTAGCTTCGAAAGGAGAAATCATGGTGGTGGAGTGGCAGATCGGAGAGCGAAGCAGTGAGTACAACTGGAAACCCACTGCAATGAACAATGAACTCAAAAGAAAAATGAACTCGAGAGCAATTATATATTTTAAAGAGTAATATATATTATATGCCATAAATTTATAGGAAACTTCGACTCGGCAAATAGGAATATTATAGTACTGCCATTGTCCTTATTCACACTGTAAAACTCGTACCTACTCGCAGCCAGGTGTTTGGTGGGCTTCCATATGCACTACTTCTTCTTTGTTTTTGGGTAGAAATAAAATGGGCTTGTGTACCTTGGATCCAGACTGCACAATGTAAGAGCATTCTAATCTGGTGTGTTTGGCATTTGGCGCACTAAATACTACTGTTCAAGCTTCATCAGCTGTTCTAAATGTTCTATAATTTTAGAACATGCTACAGTACTGTCTCAAATATGAGACGGTACGAACACAAATGCCATTTCAGAATAATAATTTTTTATTCAACATTTTCTCTCTCCTCTCAATATTTGATTCAACATTTTCTCTCTTTTCTCACTATTTTCTCTCTCTCCAATCGATGTTCTCTCTCTCTTTCTTCTTTAGATCACCCTCCCTCACCCTCAAATCAACAGTGATCAAGCCGCCGATCAATGATCAAGCCGCCGATCACAGATTAAGCCTCACCGATCAAGCCGCCGATCATCGATCAAGCCGTCTCATCATTCTACGTACGCCATCGTTCAACGGTACAACAGCCTCACCAATCAACGGTACGCCATCGTTCTACGTCTCTGTCTAGCATTCTCATTTCCCTCTCGCCACACCGATCTAGCAATCACCGATCTCGCCATCCCTGATCTCGGGATTGTGCAGGTGGATGTGGATGTGGGTTGGTGGATGTCGGTTTGTGTCGATGGTGGGTTTGGGATGTGGGTTTGTTTGGTTCGGTGGATGTGGGTTTATGCCGATCTTTCTGGTTGTGTGTTTATTTTTTTTTTCTTTTTTTTTTTTTGAGGTGGCGTTGGTGGATGTGGGTTTGTGCCGGTGGTGGTTGTCGGTGTTGTTGCGGCAGTGGTTGGTGGCCGTTGTTGCGGCAGTGGTGGTTGTACCGTTGTTGTTGATGATGATGATGAGGATGATAGAGAGTAATTAATATATTATTTTAATGTATAGAATTGAAGTATAGAACATCTGAAAAATGGTATGTTATAAAATGGTGTGCTAAAATGATAAATTAGGTTTTTGGTGTGTTAAAATGACATTTTTTATGAGAGAGCTGATGAGAATGCTCTAAGTAAACTAATGGATAAGATTAATAGTTAAAAATACACTTTTAATCACAATTTTTTTAACAGAAATTTTTTTTAACCTTTTAATTTTTAATTTTTTTACTTTTCAAACTTCTACATTTATAATTAATTATACCATACATTATTGAATGAACTTCAAATCCATGTAGGATAATGCTGCTTATTCTTTTTCTTCATTTCTTCTTCTATGAAGGTGGGATACTTGAAAGAATTTGTGGTGGACCCTAGGAATTAGGAAGCCAGGCAAGGCGCCGGGCCTGGAGGGAATCCTCTCCTGCCCTCACTGGGAGTGATAGAAGTCATCCACGCAGCTCCAAGAGACACTCAGGTGTCCAGGAGAAGGGGGGTACTGGCTGTGGTACCAGCGGAAGGTTGCACGGGCGAGCAGCCCTTCGAGAAGAAGTTGAAGTGCACTCGAGAACCCATTGCCTTCAACGACGATGATCTAGAAGGCACGATTTAACCATGTGACGATACGTTAGTGGTTACAGCCCGGATAAATGGTTTCATAGTAAAGAGTGTATTGATAAATCAGGGGAGTGGTGCCGAGGTGATGTATCTCAACTTGTTCAGGGGGCTTGGCCTAAACAATGAGGATCTCTCTAAGTACTATATGCTCTTGATGGGTTTTGATGGCTAGATGGTAATCCTAAAATGACAGATTTCGCTTCCCGTGAATATGGAAGGAAAGGAGGTGAGGATAACATTCATAGTGGTCATTCCATTTTCTCCATACACGGCGATCCTTGGAAGGTTGTGGATTCATACAATGGGGGCAGTACCATCTACCCTCCATGTGAAGGTCAAATTCCACACCGAGAAAGGCATTGCTATAGTGAGGGGTAATCAGCAAGTGGCCAGTCAATGCTAGGTAGCCGCAGTTGACCAGGGAATCAAGTGGAAGGAACCGTCCGAGGAGGTCCCTTTATAGCAATCACAGGAGCCCTGAGAAGGAATGGGGGCTAGCTGCGCTGAGGAATTGATCAGAGTGAAGATATTGTCGAATGATGACTGGTATTTCCAGGTGGGGGCAAGTATAAAGGATGGGGATAAGGTAGAGATGCTGTTACTTCTTGTTCAGAATATAGATGTATTTGCTTGGAGCTCGTATGAAGTGCCCGGAGTGGATCCCGAGTTCATAGTTCACAAGCTCAATGTGGACCTACTGTACCCTCCCAAGAAGCAGAAGCCGAGGAGATCAGCTAAGGAGCACGTCGAAACTGTCAGGCAAGAGGTTAAAAGGTTAAAGGAAGCCGGGGCAATAAATGAGATATTCTTTCCGGAGTGGCTTGCGAACACCGTGGTGGTAAAAAAGAAGGATCTATTTCCTATGTCGAAGATTGATCAGATGGTAGATGCCACCTATGGGCACCCAAGGATGAGCTTTCTAGACACTTTTCAGGGTTATCACCAAATTGCCCTAGTTGCTGAAAATCAGGAGAAAATAGCATTCATATCCCTTGATGCCAATTACCACTATACCGTGATGCCATTTAGGCTAAAGAATGCTGGAGCCACTTATCAACGGATGATGACGAGAATGTTCTGAGATAAGATTGGGTGGGTGGTTGAGGTGTACATTGACAATATGGTGGTGAAGAGCAAACGGGAGGCGCAGGATACTGATGATCTCAAAGGGGTGTTCGAAGTACTTTGACAACACAAGTGGCGTCTCAATGTAGACAAGTGTGCTTTCGGAGTAGAGGCTGGCAAGTTCCTGCGGTATTTGATCACCAACCAAGGAATAGAAGTCAACCCCGATCAGATTGAAGTTGTGAAGCGTCTCAAACCGCCGAGTAATCCGAAGGAAGTCCAAGTACTGACTGGCATGTTAGTTGCCCTTAACCGGTTTATTTCCAAGTTTACCGACTGTTGCCGTCCATTCTACCAGCTTTTGAAGAAATGGAAGGGATTCTAATGGAATGATGAGTGTGAAAGAGCTTTTCAGGAATTGAAGGAATATTTTGCGTAGGCACCTATGTTGACGGCCCTAGAGCCTGGGAAGGATTTATTCATGTATCTCTCAGTATCAGAACATGCCATAAGTGCCATGCTCCTGAGAGATCAAGGAGTGCAACAACCTGTGTATTATGTCAGCAAGACCCTGGTTGAGGCCGAGATAAGGTACTTGCCCCTAGAGAAATTGGTGTTAGCACTAGTGCACGCCACGCAGAAGCTGCCTTACTATTTTCAAGCTCACACCGTTTATGTGTTGACCGAATATCCTTTACAGTCGTTGTTGAAGAGATTTGACTTCACAAGCTGAATAGCTAAATAGGGGACTCGGCTTGGCTCCTTTGATATTCGGTACAGGCTAAGAAGTTCGGTGAAAGGCCAAGTTCTCACCGATTTTGTTGCAGAATTTTCCCCGAGGATGAAAATGCAAGTAATCTATCATGTGGACTATCACCCGTGGAAGGTATTCGTGGACGACACTTCCAGCGCAGTGGGAGTTGGGGCCAGAATTGTCATCAGCACTTCGGAAGGGATCAGGTTGGAACATTCCTTCAGGTTGGGTTTTAGGGCTTCCAACAACGAAACCGAGTATGAAGCCTTGCTGGTTGGATTGAGAACCGTTCTGGATATGGGAGCACGGGAAGTTGAGGTTTACTCGAATTCTTGATTAGTGGTTAGTCAGGTATAAGGTAGTTTTGAAGCCCGAGATCCTCGAATGAAGGAGTACTTGCAAGTGGTGAAGCAGGTTATGAGTTGGTTTCTCAAGGCAAAGGTGGTCTAAATGGCCCGAGGACAAAATCGACATGCAGACTCTTTAGCCATATTAGCGTCGTCAATGACCGAGGAGGTACCTCAGATAATTAAAGTGGAGCTTGTAGCGGAACCAAGTATCAATGTAGCGGTAGTTGTCTCAGTGTTAACGGTGTCCAAGCCATGTTGGATGGACCCAATCATTGACTTTCTGGTCCAGGATAGGTTACCAGATGATGAAAAGGAAGCTGGCAGGATACGCCGGGTAGCTGCTGGTATTGGTTGTCGGCGGATAGCAGACTGTACTGGAGGTCTTTTGGGGGGCCATATCTCCTATGCTTGCGCCTCAAGAAGGTTAATGAGCTCATGGTTAAACTACATGATGGGGTGTGCAGCAGTCATATAGGAGGACATTCATTGGCACACTGAGCGATAGCCTAGGGGTTTTGGTGGCCGCAGATGCGGAAGGATGCCATCAAATACGTACAGAACTGCGAGTAGTGCTAGAAGCATGCCCTATTGATCCATCAGCCAGCAGGTAGTCTAAATCTCATCAGCAGCCCCTGGCCCTTTGCCCAATGGGGGTTGGACATTGTCGGTCCATTTCCTCGGGCCATGGGCAATTGGAGATTTGTTTTGGTAGCTGTAGATTACTTCACTAAATGGGCGAAGGTTGAGGCATTGGCTAATATCCGAGACGTGGATGTTAAAAAGTTTGTATGGAAAAACATAGTTACAAGATTTGGGGTGCCAGAGTCCCTTATATTCGACAATGGATTGCAATTTGATAGCAGAGCCTTTTGCGAGTTTTGCAGTAATCTCGGCATCAAAAACAAATATTCCACCCTGGCCTATCCTCAGAGCAACAGCTAAATTGAAGCCACTAACAAAGCAATTGTGAATGGATTGAAGAAACGATTGGAGGGTATAAAGGGTAGGTGGGCCGAGCCATGTTGGATGGACCCAATCATTGACTTTCTGGACGAGGATAGGTTACCAAATGATGAAAAGGAAGCTAGCAGGATACGTCGGGTAGCTGCTCGGTACTGGTTGTCGGTGGATCGCAAACTATACTGGAGGTCTTTTGGGGGGCCATATCTCTTATGCTTGCGCCCCAAGAAGGTTAATGAGCTCATGGTTGAACTACACGATGGGGTGTGCAGCAGTCATATAGGAGGACGTTCATTGGCACGCCGAGTGATAGCCTAGGGGTTTTGGTGGCCGCAGATGCTGAAGGATGCCACCGAATACGTATAGAATTGCGAGCAGTGCTAGAAGCATGCCCCATTGATTTATCAGCCAGCAGGTAGTCTAAATCTCATCAGCAACCCCTGGCCCTTTGCCCAATGGGGGTTGGACATTGTTGTTCCATTTCCCCGGGCCACGGGCAATCGGAGATTTGTTTTGGTAGTTGTAGATTACTTCACTAAATGGGCGGAGGTTGAGGCATTGGCTAATATCCGGGACGTGGATGTTAAAAAGTTTGTATGGAAAAACATAGTTACAAGATTTGGGGTGCCAGAGTCCCTTATATTCGACAATGGGTTGCAGTTCGATAGCAGAGCCTTTCGCGAGTTTTGCAATAATCTTGGCATCAAAAACAAATATTCCACCCGGCCTATCCTCAGAGCTACGGCCAGACTAAAGCCACTAACAAAGCAATTGTGAATGGATTGAAGAAACAACTGGAGGGCACAAAGGGTAGGTGGGCCAAGAAGCTACCCAATGTTTTGTGGGCATACCGAACAACCCCCAGAAGATCCACAGGAGAAACTCCATATTCCTTAACGTACGGGACGGAGGCAGTCATACCAACTAAGGTAAACCTATGTAATGCACGGGTTACGGGATTTACCCCTGCCCAGAATGACGAATTAATGATGAAGCATTTGGATTTACTAGAGGAGTTCTGAGAATCAGTGACTATACATCTTGCCGAGTATCAGCAGAAGCTTGCACGAAGGTACAACCAGGATGTAAAGACAAGGGGGTTTGGTGCTAGGAACTTAGTGTTGCGAAAAGCTGTTGGAAATATGCGAGACACCAATGTAGGGAAGCTGGCCCCAACCTGGGAAGGACTTTATAAAGTTACTGCCATTGCGGGCGCAAGGCGTACTATTTGGAAGATTTGGACGAAAGGGCACTTCCCCGGCCATGGAATGCCCACAATTTGAAGAAATTTTACCATTGATTGTTAGTACACGGGGGTATAGATTGAATGTAATGTTATATGTGCATAATATTAATTGATACAAAGATGATGTTTATCCATGCATGTGTATTTGTACTTATAATTCCATCATTGTTAACTTATTAGCCCCGGTCAACATACGCGAAGAGAACTAAGGCAAATTATTCCAAGGACAGAAACTTGTTCCCGATTCGATTTTCATCACCAGACAGGTGGAAACCTAATTTCAAAATTTACGTAAGGACGGAAACCTATTCCCGGTTTAATCTTCATCACCGGACAGGTGGAAACCTAATCTCAAAATTTACAGGACAAAAACTTGTTCCCGATTCAATCTTCATCATCAGATAGATGGAAACCTAATTTCAAGATTTACGTAAGGATAAAAACCGGTTCCCGGTTCGATCTTCATCACCGGATAGGTGGAAACCTAATCTCAAAATTTACAGTACAGAAACCTGTTCCCGGTTCAATCTTCATCACCAGACAGGTGAAAACTTAATTTCAAAATTTACATAAGGACAGAAACCTTTTCCCGGTTTGATCTTAATCATCAAACGATAGGAAACCTTACACTGGGTTATTCCTAGAATAGAAACACACATCCCGGCTCTATTTTGATCACTGGGCACATGAAGCTTACGTCAAATTATTCAAGGGATTGGAACCGATCTTTGGATTCAATCTGAATCATGGGGAAGGTAATTTCCTTACACCAAATTTTCCTAGATAATTCAACATATGTCAAATTCAGTTCTTATTGCCGAGGAGCCAATTCTTTCTAGATATAGGCAATCCCTTCCAGACCAGTCCCCGTCATTATACATGCATAAGTATAAT
Organism: Quercus suber; assembly: GCF_002906115.3. Taxonomy (NCBI): domain Eukaryota; kingdom Viridiplantae; phylum Streptophyta; class Magnoliopsida; order Fagales; family Fagaceae; genus Quercus; species Quercus suber. Next base: position 1,294,735 of record NW_027069528.1, on the reverse strand, counting down.
CTATCCTTCTAAAGACTAACGAGAAAACAGTCTCAATCACTGTTCGGAGGCAAACCGTGATTAGACTGCTCAGTCATGTGGAATAAAAAAAGAAAAGAAAAACAAAAAATGAAAACAAGCAGGCAAAGCATGACAGAAAGAATAACTTAGTAGCAGTTAGATAAACATTCATAAATATGGATGAACCAGATGTTTGTTCACCAAAGGAAAGTAAGCAGAAATAAATCATTGTTCTGTCACCACAACTCGGTGACTGTAGGCAAACCAAACAAATAAAAGTGAAAATTAAATACGAGCAGAAAATAAAAGCAAGCTAAAAACATAAGTATTAAACTGAATGATCGGTGGGCGGGAGATGGACTGCATCATTGGCTTGCCGGTCTGGTACATCCTCGGTTGGTGGTTGCTGGACTTGTGTGTCTTCGACAGCATTAAGGTTGCTGGTGACCTCGAGATCAACAATCTCCACATGGGTGTCAATCGCTTGCACCAACTCCCTCATGCTGGGGGTATCTTCTTTGTCAATAGCGCCGGCTTGGCTCTGAACGGGGGGAAGAGAAGCCGGGTATGGGATTTGCTCTAGATTCCTTAGTGGGGAATCTTCAGGCACTCCCATTGCTTGAAGGGCTGCCAACCACCCTTCCCCAAACCCATGAAATGGGGCTTGGTGGACAATAGGCTTCACGAAGTTCTCAACATTCGCGAAGCCCTCGTCGTACCACTTATTCTCGCAAGCTTCAAGGGCCGCCTTTAGATCAGCTATCTCGTCAACTTGAGCCAGGTTTAAGCTTTCTGCCTCCGCCAATTTAAGCTCTATGCCCCCCCAGCTTGGCTTCCGTTTTTGCCAGTTTCTTCTCCGCCACCAACCAGGCTTTCTCTGGAGACTGCGCCTTCTTTTCGACGGCCTTAGCAACTTTGCCATTCTCCTTTTCCGTGGTAGTTGTAACATCCTTGAGCGCTTTCTCCGATTCAGCATCCTCGGTGAGCTCCTTCAGCTTCTCGCCAAGGATATGGGTCAGCTGTGCGGCCTAGTAACGTAACAATAACAAATATAAAAGTTAAGAGATTACTCATGCATCAAAACAAACGAAAAAGGGAAAGAGAGGAAGTTACCGCTATAGTATGCCACTATAGCCGCCTTGTTATCGACTCTTCGATGCTGTCCAAGAAGAATTGGACGTCCTCAGGTAATAAAATACCCTGCACCAGGCTTTGGGTGACCCGCCTTCCTTCGCCCTAAGCCTACATCCTCATGCTGATAGACACCGATAAAGGCTCGTTGCCGAGTCTGAAAGCAGTTTGCTAGCCTACCTCAAGCCAGGAAGAGGATGCAACATTTGTCCCAACCTGGGTAGTTGGTCAAGAAATGCCAGCCGGTTCCTAGTTCGTGATCCCGCCAGACACCAGGGGAGGTGTCTTAGTGAGAGTGTCGCTTGGAACCCTAGGAGGCTGATCGGCGACGCGTTGCTTCTTTTTTGCACGGCTGGCAGAGGAAGGAGGGGGAGTCTGATCTTTGCCTTGAGGCTGAGTCGAAGAACCTGTGCCTGGCAAGAACCGGTCAACAGTCATCATTCGCCTAGTCACCATTTCTGCACCTTGGTCGGCCTCAGTTGCTTCTGGCTCAGCTATTTGGGCTGGGGCTTCAAACTCTTCAACAGGCACGTGGACTTTACTGCTTTGAGACACACGTTCAACCGATTCGTCTTTCATCGGTGCAAGATCCTCTGCTGTAGTATACTTGGGGTCGAGGTCCCAAGCTTCACCAACTATCAAGGAGGGCGGAAGAAAATTGGCGTATCGAACGTCGATGTATGACAACAACGGACTATCCACCAACAAAGCTGGCCCGAAAGGTTGCCAAGTAGTATAAACAGGATTACAGCTGAGAATAAGGTGCGATGCCTGAAGCTGTCTGTCGGAGAGCACAAATATTTCAGACTGGAGTATGAAATTCAGGTCTCTTATATACACCACTCTAAGGTCTGGCTTAAACCTTTTGCTTTCTGCATCAAAACAACACAAAGCTGGTTAGTGCCTATTTGAGTAAAGTAATCATGGGTAAAACGCAATTAACAAGTAAAAGATGCTCGGTACCAACCAACATCACGCGGCGAAAGTGGACAGGGGAGCTCATCGGCAAGCCAATTGCCGCTCACTCGGACGAATTCTCCTGCCGAGTTTCTATTGGAGTCGGGAAGGCATGATAGAAGCCGTATCCACATGTCCCTAGTCTTTAAATAATAATCGGACCTAATATTATCACATAAACTATACATAAAGTTGATGTCATGATGGTTCAGTTGTAACTCGTATATTTGGTTTAGCCTACTAACACAACTCACAACTCAGTAAAAATTGGGGGGGAGTTGGTCAGGGCATAGGCCATAGAACCTAAGGGTACCTACAAAGAGAAGGTACACAGGAAACCTAACCCTACCCTCTAGTATAGCCATCAAGGGAAAAAATGCTACGTTTGGGCCAGAGCCCCTCTCGAGAGCAATATCGCCCTCGTGACAATAGGCAATATCAACATCCCCAAGGACGCCATAGGCTTCTCTAAAGTTGGCCAAGGCAGCCCCAGGTGCAAGAAGATGAGAGTATCCCATTCCTAAACTATGGAGTGAAGAAAAATTGAAAGGAAGAAAGAGTAAAGAAAACTTACTTTGGGCTCTAGAGAATGATGATCTGAAGTGGAGTGTTTACGCACAGAAGGAGAATGCTCGACAGAAAGAGAGTTGAAGGAGAAAAGATGTAAAGAGTGATATGGGAAATCAGAGGGAACTATTTATAGGATCCAAGTGGGATTAAGAGCATTTAATGAAAAGGGGAGGCGGGAAAATTTTTTGAATTCTTTTTGTAATTGCTACGCTCGTTGCCTCGGTTCACGAACCTTTAGGCTATGATGACGGTTACACTTGACAGTTTGGCATGATGCACCTTTCAAGAGCACATAAATGAACGTCTTATCTGTTCAGTCACTGACGCCTGAGCTTCCCGAGAAGCCTCTGGCATATGCCTTCCTTGATTCATGCTTGGTATCTGGACACGAATGAAGGGGGGGCTATTGTACGGGACTGGGCCTCAAACCCCACGGGCCTTGGGCCTAAGCCTCGCGATACATTATATGACCCTGTTCCCATTCCGAACCTTTAGCCTCGATCCGGACGCCTCAGGGCCCAATCTGGACCCAAGTGCTAAAATGAGATTGCACCGTCCTGAATACCTAAAGCAAGCCCTTCTCGATCGTCTCTAACCTAGTCGGAGGTGTTATTGCTCGGAGACACCCTGTACTCGACTGCCCGGTGGTACCTTCGAGAATATTGCTACTAAGCGGGCTTTTGGAGGTGGGAATCAGTTCCAATGCCATTACCACCTTTCCTAACGGAACATTCACTTAGAGATGATGGAATTGGACCTCTATTCGCACTAGTAAGGGGGAGTAATCATAACATCTCCACTTATCTTAGCCTATAAATAGGAGAAGAGAATGAGGAATAGGGGTTGGAAATTCTGGAGAAAAAATGAAGAAGAGAAGAGTGACTAAACCAAGAGAGAAAAGGAGCGACTCTATGAGGTAAAGAGAAGGGTTTAAGGAAACATGAGTGTATTTGGATCACCGAGCATAGGACTACTCATAGTAGGAAACCCAAAGCCCACAATACAAATAGATTATGAGCCCAAGTAGAGGTTGAGCCCAATAACCATATTTTGGGTACGCACATGAACTATTAAGTGTAAATATCGAAGAGTCCAAATCCAATTGAAGTCCAATTTTGTGCCACGTGTCCATCTACTATTCATGGTCTCACTGCACTTTTTGATACTATTCATGGGTCCTATTGTACTATTCAGCTTATTTTTTAAACTTTTTTTTTTTTTCCTATACTTTCAGTAAAAAGTTTTCAAGTTCAGCTAAATAAAAAGTTTCAACCGTATACTAAATTCAAAATTGAAGAGAGGCGACATGGGCTTTAGGCATAGTAGAGGTAACCTTCTCTCCCTCTCTATCTTTCCAAAAATTAAGATTGAAGAGTTTGCTTTTTATTCAATTTAAATATTTTAAATTATATATTTTTTTAATCTACTTCATTGCTTGATTGATAGGACATGTCTTGAACAGGCTGCATAGCCCATAGCATTGCACAGTGACAGTGCACATTGCACACAGGCTGTGGGCTGTGCAGACAAGACTGAACAGTGCACACAACACTGCATATTCTGCCCACAGGCCACAGCACATCACAGCTGGCTCCCCCCACACACTAATTAATAATTTATCACATCTTTTTCATTTTTAATGCAAACTCTTATTTATCAATTATTATAAATTATTACATTAATTAATAATTTGATGTATATCATATCTACTCATTTGTATTATAGTGATTCTAATTTATTGAACCATGTAATAAATTAATTTTTATTTGTGCCAGTTTAGACTTTAAAGTGGTCACAGGTTTAGAAAAATTGCAATAACCTAGTTCTATTATTCTATACTTTAAATTTATTTTTAGTTAAATTATCATTTTAATTATAAATTGTGTTTTATTTATTTATAAATATTTTATTATTATAAATGTCTACTAGAAGATATTTATCTGAATATGAAAAACTTCAAAAAAAGAGAAAAATTGAAAAACAAATTGAATCTAAAAAATGATCTATGAATAAATATGTTACTAGTATTAAAAAAAACAATAGTAATTTGTTAGAGGAACTTAAATACAAAAACTTAATTAGTAATTTTGCATCTCAAAAAGCAAGAAAAATAGATTTTAAATAAAAAAATTCAATAAATATTATTTAATTAATATTTAAATATAAAAAATATCCCACTTAAAATTTTTTGCCTAAGGCCTCAAAGTTGTTGACCAGGCCCTGAATATGCACCATATCTTGTTCCTTTAATTGATGATTGCAGGATCCTTATCGGGCAAGAGTGGACTTTCCATCTTCTTCACGCTTACTGTGTCTGTGAGGCCAACATGTAAGGAGATTGATTAGCAAAGAAAGGAAGTTCACAAGGAGACAGAGTTTTTGCTTATGAAACATGTCCTATTTTTGTTTATGAGTAGTACATTAGGGACAGTTTTTGCACTCATAAAGAAGTGTCTATAATTGGACATGTGATCCTATAATCTGTTTTCTTTTAAATAAAATTCCTCTTCGCACCAAAAACAAAAAACAAAAAAAAATTAAAAAAAAATATTTGGATATATTTTTAATACATACTGTTAGGGTCATATTTTTTATGTATTGGCTAATCCTTTGATAAAATGCACTTTACTTGTAATTGGGTACATCTAAGTTGGGTTTAATGTATCAAGAAGTATGTAACTCTTACATAACAAGTAGTATCATTAAAGACACAAAAATTGAACCAAGAAACAAGTAAAGAAAAGCTGATTCAGTTAAGCTTGACACTAGTATCTAGAATTTTTTTTTTCAAATGGCCTTAAATATCAAACATTTTTGTTAGTTGTCAGGTTTCAAAACAATGTTGGAAACTAACATATCGAGTTTTTAAAACTCGAGATCGAGATCTGGTTACAACTCGAGTTTTAAAAACTTGATTTTTGAAACTTGATTTTTGGTGTTTGTCATACCCTTACGTGGACAAATTTTCCATGTAGACCAAATTTAGCCTTGTAGAAATCGAGTTTATAAGACTCGAACTTCAAGGAATTATAATGAATTTTGTTGTTGGCATGCTATCCTCAAGTCGCACCATCTTCAATTTCCTCCAGGAACCCTTAACAAACACTATGAGAAGCTCCAGGAATGTGACCCCACTTTGTTAAAGTTGAGCCAAAGACCTTTCCCAAGTCTTAGTTCTCCTTACTTCCATACAGATTGCTACAACGGAAGAAAAGAATTTTCTTTGGATTTTTATAGACATGGGCAGTTACCTTTACCATTCTCGAGTACGCATTCGCCATTTAAATCTATTCCACAAATTCGGGTATATGAACAAGCCCACCAACAATATCTTCTTACGACGAATTCAACTTCACCAATATCAGGTATTACATTGTGCATATTCCAATTCCATACTATTCTAAGACTTCAATTGTACTCAAATCTTTTGTGATGATATAGTTATGGTTTCTCAAATCTTTTGTGATGATATAGTTATGGATTTCTCTCCGCATTCAGATGGAGCCATTAGTAACCAAGGAGTTGATGATCCAAGGATGGCAATGCGGTATCAAAGGATGATTAATCCTACAAACGTTCTAGGAAGAGATCAAATGCAAGGGCCATTTTCTATGGCTATATCAACCCAAGTAAATCCAGCCATATCTGGTCAAAACTCTAATGTGTCCGGAGCTTGGCCTATTTTAGACACTCAAATCCTAGATGATATTCAAAGCTAATCGCTGAGTGACGATCAATTTCAATTTGATTATGACCCTTACTTAGAGGTGGAGTCATTGAACAACTTAGTACCTGATTTGCAAAAAGAAATGAACCCAACAAGCTACTTTGAAAACTGTTTGTTGGGTGAAGCTGAACACATTGGTATGCAAAATGTGCGGAATGTCACAAGGGTGAACTCCTTGGGTTCATTGATGGCGTTGCCAACAGAAGAGCAACCTGCAAGTAGCACTCTCTATCCACAGTCTGTTAACTGGCTACCTAAATCTCAAGATCCTAATGTGAATTTTATGATGCATCTACCTGGGAACAACACTTTAATGGATACAGTTTTTGATCCAGATCCTACAGTTGATACAGATGATCCAACAATGGTAGATTTCACAACTACTAATAATTTTGATGGGGACAATCACTGGACATGATTCAAAAGTGAGTATTTTTTTTTTTTTTAGTGAGTATTGATATGAGGGAAAGATGATAATAAAGTGCATGATTCAAAAGTGAGTAATAATACAAGGGAAGGATGATAATAAAAGCACATCATGGTCGGGCCCAATGCAATGGCAAGTGGAAAAAATACAGGTTGAAGATTCAAGCTTGAGAATTAACCTGTTCAAAAAGAAAATTGAAGGTAAACACCACGTGTCTCACATCTTGTTTAAGAATGCGATGCAATTGGAGGATTCAATTTGAAGTCATCTTATTTAGAATTTGTGCATTGGGTATGACTTTTATTTTTTAGGTTTTTGTAAGTAGGCAATTGTACCCAACTTTTAATTTTTTTAGATTTTTGTAAATAGGCAATTGGAGGATTCAATTAAAAGTGATCGGAATGTGTACTGGGTACGACTTTTATTTTTTAGATTTTTGTAAATAGACAACTGGAGGAATTTGTGCATTGGGTACGACTTTTTTTTTTTTTTTTAGTGAGTTCTTCTAGTATCACAAAAAAATTCTTCTTCCCTGTGTTCCTTCCCTCTCCCAAAATACCTATTATTTTTTACTTTCACATGGACCAACTATTTTTGCTCTACCAATCATAGTCAGCCATATAGAGAATTGTGGCAAAAGTTTTACATTTTTTTGTGTTACTAGATTTTTTGTTTTTCAATAGAAAAATAAGTAGTCTTGAACTTTGGATTTCCATATTGTTGTGTAATGCAGTTCTAGCTTCGAAGTATGTGCTCTGCAAATCCTTCTTATCATGTAAACTCACAATACTTTCATTTCACTTTTTTGAGTTACGAATGTATTACTTTTAGCACGCATTATAAATAAAACCTACAGTATCTCTTTGCTTTTGCTTCCCTTTACAAGGGGTTCCTAGTGTACTAGTGTTTTTCATAACTGTTTCTAAGACAAGAGCAGAGTTTAGTGGATACTAAATATACAACCACCATCTAATATAAATGAGCAGCTGGGAAGCACGGATAAAGTGGTTGCCGTATCCAACATAAATTATGCCAAAAACATGTAAAATATATCCACAAAAAAAAAATAATTAATTAATTAATTGCTGTGACCTCAACATGTTGTATTCTAGTTTTTCAAGAAATGTTGTGTTGTTGTGTATCGTTTTGTGTCTCCATGACATGTCCAATGTGGACATGCTGCCTAAAAAAAGAGTCAGTTGATCATTCGTTCATCTCTTGTACTTTCACTAGCGCTGTCTAGTTTGGTTTGCAATTGACAACTAGATCTGATTGTATACAATGTCATTGTATTAAGGAATAGATTTTGAGTTGGTTGAAGGACATAAGAATCAAGTATATTAGCAGAATCTTTCAATCTATTTTGCTAAGCCTTTTTTTGTGCCAAATATTCAGTTTTTGTAACCAAAGAGAAAATGTTATTGAAAAGCCTGCCTGAAGTTATTTGGTCATGTATCCCCTTTTGGAACTTGACTTTGAGTAACGCTCTAGCCATACTGCTAAAGAAGCATAAGCATAGTCTTGGTGTGCTTACGAGAAATAATATGGCTTCTAAGCTATTTATTGGAAGGATAATTGGACTCTAGCTGCTCTGCAGAGTGATTTTAGGACTCTTGGCAGTATGTTTGAGGTCTTTTGCATCAGGAGAATTGGCAGTCACATCCTAACAGAGGCACATGCCCATGCTTAGCATGCATCAAAATCATTCATGCCAGTTGCCTGGTCTTGATCACTCTTTTAGGGTTTTTTTTTTTTTTTTTTTTTTTTTTTTTATATATATATATATAATATAATATAAAACAAAATAAGATCAAGTGACTTCAGAGTACCATCAAAAACCTATCAGGAAGTTAACAATGCAATTTTGTGCTGAATGTTTTAGTGTATTGGTGCAGTGAAGATTGATGGTAGGGTGTCTGGCGATCAGGGAAGCTCTATTGAAAGCGATTCACCTAAACATCAACTCACATGATGGTTGAAATTGGATAATGTGAAACCTGGTCTACTTTGAATCAGAAACCTCCATACAGTGGCCATACACTGCTGCAGCTTTCTTTTAATTTTTCTGTACAATAAGTTTAGGCTCGAATATATATATATATTGTAAGGTTGAAATTTATCAACCATCTTGTTGGCTTTATTCCGTGCCAATTTGCTTGTAATTTAGCATTTAGTAACCCTGCATTTAGGTGGGATTATTGTAAGGGTAGTGTGTGAGAAGATGTGAAGAAAAGCTCAAGAATGTGCAAAGAAGCAGAGCTTCGTGGCTAGGACTCGCGGGTGGCTCACGACTGGCAAGCCGCCAAATGCAGGCACATGAGATGCACACAGGGAAGCTGAAGGGTCGCGCCAGCTGTCGCACTACAGGACAAAAGTCCCAGGCTGGCCAAGCCGTTACGTCGTGACTTGAACTCGCGACTTGGACAATCCGCGAGACCAAGCTGCCAATTTACCCTGTTTGGCAAAAACTGTCTCTTCGTATTCTTTTCTCACCCCACTATATATAGACCCTTATACCCACGACATTGAGAGAGCTTCTAGAGAGAATTTTGTGAAAGAAACCCTAGAGCAAAACAAAGAATGCCTCATCCCCAATCTTTACCTTAGAGACTTTATAAATTTCTCTACTCTCTTCCTCTCCATTATAATACCCTTCAGAGGTTTTTGACCAAATCCTTATTTCACCACATCCACGTTTGTGAGAATGCTCATTTGGTGCTAAGGGAAACAGTTTGGAAGGAACCAATATACATTGGTTGATGCTATGGTCTAGTAGCAGAATCCGGGAAGTTAAAGAAGAAATAGGTTTGGCATAACCTCGTTGGAGTAAGAAGTTTAGAGGGCTTAGGTACTTGGTTAGATTAGGCTTGGAGGGTCTTCTGCTATTCATGTATCCCAACTACATTCTTTAGTGGATTATTTAACCGCTTGGAGGGCGGTGGAGAGGTTTTACGCCGAGGACTTCGGTTTCCTCTTCAATAACACATCGTGTGTTGTCCGTGTGTTTGCATCTTCCTTCCCTTTATCTTTGCCTTATATTTACTACTGTGCATGTGTTTATATTTGACTTAGATTGTTTATCAATTTTGTTATAAGCTTGTTATCATATTCCGCACATTAATTGTTTGATATAAAGCTTGAATTGGTAATTTTGTAATTTGAGATCTAAACGTTCAAGGGTGTTTCATACCCATTTTGAACTTTCATATATAGATAGATAGATAGATATAATCCGTTTCAATCTACCAAGAAAAAACATATCATTACATATTATTTCTTGCAGCAACTTTGCACCCCAGAGGACAGCAGTGGAAATCATAAATGAGATTTCATTGTGATAGTGAAAATGAATCACTAAATGAGATCTGACATGCTCAAGTGCAAGTATGCTGTTTACAAAATAAGTCCATCTAAATTCTGCACTAACTAATTCAAGCAATAAATACAACCATCACTCAAAGAAATATTCACGATACTTTGCTATGGTATAAACTGCATGAATCAAGTTAACATCATACAGCACAATGGTTGTGCAAACATAGTTTCAGACATCAGTTGCCAAGTTCACTTTTTTTATATTTTTTAAAAGTAGATGATTTTATTCCAAATAAGTACCTCATTAATAATACAAAACACTAGATAGCCCAAGAAATTGCAACCAAAAATTAGATAGCATAATAATGTTAATTTTAATCCATTAAAATGAATTGAGAAATTGATGACAAATCAAAATCTAGACTAAATAACCAGATTTCGCCACCCCACATCTGTTATAAATAGCTCGTTTGACAAAGTTACTCTTGTTGGTAAGTAATGATATGGGAACCGGCATAGTGGCCTTTTTTGTAACTTTCAAGTGGGGGAGGTGATGTTTGAACCCAAGGTTCTCCTCTTGAGAAAAACAGTAACGGCATTGAGCCACAAGGCTCTTGGCATGACATAGTGACTCGTGTCTTCAAACTTGGTTGGGTGATTTACTAGAATCTTCTAGTATGGCTGGAGGATCACTAGATATGCTTGCAGCTTCACATGCACCTCCTGCTTTCAATCCACTAAAACTCCTTTTCTTTAATGAAGAGGGAGAATTCTCCTTTTCTTTGTTTTCATTAGCCCATTCTTTTCTTTTCCTTTTCCTTTTTCATTCTCAATTTCTTTATTAGTATGAGTCTCACCGTCTGGCAGGGGAAACAATGGAGGTTCCCGGCCACTCAATCAAGAAAATACCTTTTCAACCATCTCACTAATTTCCTTCCCCAGACCATTACTGTCCAAAATTAGCTCCCAAACTGATTTAGAAGCTTTCTCCAGCACTGGAGCTCTGTATGAAATCGATACAAAATTATAAGTTACAGAAGCTTCAGTAGTCACAAGTGCCATAAAATTAGTATTGTCACACATTGGAAGCCCCTTCTAAACCATGACATTGTAACAAATGCTGGCAATGTGAGATGTTCTTACAGATCCAGTTAGAGATCCCAGGTTCAGAGTAAAAAAAGTGGCAATGGACAAAGAAAGCTCTATCCTCATGTGCATTACTAAAATTTGACAGAGAGTTGATTTAAGCTTTGAACCACCTAAGGTATGTACATACAGGGTATCTACCCACATGGATTCAGCCTACATACAGGGTATCTGCCCAAAATTGCTAAACCCACTTTCAAGTTTCATTCATTATTTTCATATATCCATCCACATTAATCATCAAAATTGGTTACACTGGATTGGTCATCTTATTAATTTTTGACAAAGTTAAGAAAATTTCATGGTACTGAAAACTCAGTCACTATTTAACATTTGATACTGCTAAGATAACTTTAAGATAATGACAATTGTCCAACAGATGACCAAAGCCTTTTCACAACCACATAAAAGCTATGAGTTTTCCAAAAAGTAAGTGAATGCCTTTAGTGCGCACCTGGGAGGCTATTTCTACATCTAAAAACAAATGAAAAAAGGACAAAAAACACTAAAACTTACTCAAGTTCCTGCCTTAGCACATCAAACAACTCTCTTTTGGTTTGTTTCTCTGCCCCAGGGGTGTTAAGAACTTTACTCTGTTCAACCATTTTAATAGTAGTATTCTTAAGCTCTTCCTGCGAAAACAAAGAGCATGGACATACAAAAATTTCACATTAAAATCAAAATAAACCAGTACTTCCTTAAGCATTGATATCTTTGACAACTATTGATTTTAACTTTTTCCACTACTTCCATTCCTCCCTTTCTAATTACAGAATTAAGCAAAGGAGAGGATACATGTGCTAGAACTTGCTTATGAAATCCAAGAATTTCACTCACATAGGCGGCATCAAACTCATCAAGTCACAACACGTCCCTAAGACTAAAAGAATTGTATAAACATGGACAACTAGTTGGCCTAATGAAATTCAACGGGCGCTAGCAACATGAACCCAAAATTTTAAAAAATTCACCAATAAATTTCTAAACTTGATTCTTCTAAATATCTGGATAAGCAACCCACTTTAGTCTACCAGTACTGTTGACAATTCAAAAAAAAATTTAGCACATCCCCACAAACTCTTACTGCAGAGTGCAGACCACACAAGTTGCAATGCGGTTCAAGAATTAGAATTGGTGATACCAACACTAGGACTTATACTAAGAACTAGCTGGTATCAACAAAATTTACATAAATACATACATAAGCTGTATATATAAAACCTCACTAATAAAAAAGACGCGCACACACTAATAAACAAGGGAACTTTTTGCTACAAACAACAAAGTCTCTGAACTATATATTGGGAGGGTTCTATTATCAAAACTCATATGTAACAGACAGCTCCATCATGTGCATGTGTGCTTATATACATGGACCTTTGATATCATTAAGTGTTATGTATATCACTTGCCCTCTCTCTCTCTCTCTCTCTCTCACACACACACACACACGCACGCACGCACTAGTATATGCCACTCATGAGTAACAAGTACAAATTAGTGTTTCTCTTTTGTGATTTTGTGTCTAGCGAAACAAAGGCAGTGTTTGTGTTTATAAAAGAAAAATTGACAATAAAGATACACTTCAAACATGTTTAGATATTTTCTAAATAAAACTGTGACAAAAATGACATATTCACAGTCCCTTCTATAGTTATAAAGCGTGTTGAAAAAAGATATCTCCACATATGTTTAAAATCAAACTTTTTTCATGACAAAAATTTTAGATTCATAACAAATTTTAAAACTTTTTTCACTTTATGAGATGATAAGTTGTGATTAGTGTTCTTTGATGTGCAATCTGACACTAACAGAATACCTTGTCAGCTCATACATTTCACCAGGCCTTCATTTAGCTTCCCTTTTATAGATTATTGTTGCCTATCAAAAGCTTCCCTGCAAGTGCAAAAACAAAAATTATGCAGAAGGCTGGGACAGCCTCAACATTGATGAGCATTCACTAAAAAATCAGATTTGTACCTGAAACACCACAAGTTTTATAACTTCCCCCGCAAAAATGAATGAAAAATCAAGATATTCCTTACAATTATCATTACCCCATTAGTCAGTTTTATCCTCCACTGCTGTAGGGATGGAGGTGATGTACAATATTTATGATAATGATCTCCAAGCCAAAACACAAGGCTCAAGTGTAGTGTAATTATTTTTTTTTCCTTCTTGCAGATCTAATAAATAGTGCCTTTTGTACAAATATTCCAAACAAATTAATAGATTTCTCTTTAACTATTGAACCTCCACAACCTTAACCATTTTCACTCAATACTATCCCCAAACATGGTTTGGTTTTAACCTCCCTCAATCAATTGTCTACAAAAGAGGAAATATCTGAAGATTTCATAGTTCACTATTACTATCATTTTCTAGAATAAGGATAGATTGGCTTGTCTACAAGGCCATTCTAGCCTTTCTTACATAAAAATTAATAAATAAATAAATAAAAAATCTTCAAGATTTCCCGTGCACTTTAACATTGGTAGGTCCCATTAATTATTAGTCAATATGTTGATATGATTACAGTACAAAGTAAAACAATATGGCTTTATCCCAAAGGGAGGGAGGCATGAAGCAACCAAAGCGCCAAACTAATTATTATTTGTTTCACAACTACTGTACGATATAAAAATAAATAAAATTACTAATGATGGCATTCTCACTTTAAAACTATTATCCTATGTACCCTCAAATGAATAAAGTTTCAAGAACCCCTAGTAACACTTAAATAGTGGTAAGTGCAAACAGGATAGGAATCAAAATTAGTAAGGGTTGACACAAGCTTCATCCAACATTTTGACAAAAGGAAACTAAAAGATATGAAAGTGAAACAGAAAATATCTTAAACTTATTGATATTGCATAGGTCTGACAACTCAATCCATAGTTGTTTTAAAACAATAGTTTAACTTGCAAGCACCCATGACGTGTTTTAAGACAAAATTTGATAAGCTAATTACAACTGGATTACTTTTGTAAAACTGAAACTGATTCAAGATATAATTTGGTCTAGAACCTAATCGCTAAGCATTTAAGAATTTTGGGGCTGGTTTGGGTAGAGGAGGATACCTATTGAAGGTTTGATATTTAGGCTATATTTGAATTGGAATACTAGTTTTTATGATTGGAAAATTTTCAATAATGGTTGGAACATAGTATAGCTAACTAGTACAAGAAATAAGATCTATGAATCTAGTCTCAAACTAGGACTCTTGAGTATCCACCTAAGAGGGCAGTATAATACACCCAATGGCTAGTCAAAAGGTTTAGCAACAACATGCGTGCACAAGAAAATTGCAACAAAAGATCGAACAGTAAAAGGAATAAACAATCTTGGGCACATAAATGAAAAGAAATACCATCTTGTAAGAAGTATAGAATTTTACTCAAGCAGATATACCACTCACATAATGACTAGTGATAGGTTAAAATATAAAAGTTGTCTTTGATCTTGAGAAACTTAATAACCTTCACCCAGAATTTGGAAGCAGCTCTCGAATATTTTCATCTACTTGATTAGACAACAGCAAGTCAATAAACATGGCAGCAGTTGTTGCGTTTGCTGAAAATCCCTTGTCAACCATCATTTTGAGATATTTCATTGCATTTGCTGTGTCACCATGTTGCAATAACCCTTGGATTAATATGTTGTATGTGAGATGGTTAGGTGAACAACCGTTGCTATCCATTTCCTCAAGTAGCTCACAAGCTTCATCAATTAGTTCATTCTTGCAAAATCCATTGATCATTATAGTGTAAGTCCGAACGTTAGGTTGCAATCCTTTTGCAAAAAGACCGCTAAAGATTTCTCTTGCAGTTGTAAGTTCCCCAACATTGCAGAAACCATCAATCAAGATGTTGTAAAACACAATATTGTGGTCCAACTTTTCTTCTTCCATCTCCTGAAACAATGCCATTGCCTCAACAATTCGTCTATTCTTACAAAATCCATCTAACAAGATGTTATAGGTTTGGGGATCTGGATGTTGGCCACAAGCTTGCATCTTATGGAATAGCTCCAGTGCAGCCTGGGGTCTCTCCACTTTGAAAAACCCATCGATAAGAGTGTTGTAAGTCACAACATTAGGAATCACTCCCTTGTTGGACATTTCATGAAAGATACGCATTGCCTCGTCAATTTCTTTGCTTTTGCAATATCCATTGATCAATATGTTATAGCTAATCACATCAGGTGAACAACCCTTCTCAAACATCATATTAAATGTCTTAACTGCCCCGTCCATTTGGTTTTGCAAACAATAACCATCAATCAAAGAATTGTAAGTGACTTGGCCAGGATCAATGCCTCTTTGAATCATCACTTCAAAAACTTTTTTTGCCTCACTCAACATCCCTTCCTTGCATAGTGCGTCCACCAGTATGCTGAAGCTCCGCACATTTGGCATGATCTTCCTTTGTCCCATCTCATTCAACAAGGTAGCAGCCTCCCTCCACCGGCCAAAATTGCATAGTCCTTGAATTACGCAATTGTAAGTGACAACATTTGGCTGAATGCCTTTACTCATCATTTCAGAAAAAAGGTTCAAAGCCTCAGTTACCAATCTGTCCTTACATAAACTGTCAATGATCATGCTGTAGAGCACCACATTTTGAGCAAAATTCCTTTTTTCAATCTTCCTGAGCAACCTAATAGCCACACCAGTCTGGCCAATCTTACACAGACCGTTTACTATTGTTCCACAAGTAAATGCATGAGGTTCATACCCTTTATTCTCCATTTCTTCTACCAGCCTAACAGCTCCAGCAATGTTACCTCTAAGACAAAGCCCCTTGACAAGAGTGGTTAGAGTTATACAGTTTGGTTGATAGCCAAGTTTCAAAATTGTTGCTAAGACAGAGAATCCAAAATCGACCCGACCCAAATGGCAGTAGCAATTAATCAAAACGGTGAGAGTATAAACATTGGGCGAGATTCCGAATGATTCCATTCGTTGAATTAGAGTAATGACTACAGAGTAATGCTTCATTCTTGCAACCGCACCCAACAATTGAGTAAAATCGACAATGGAAGGCAAAGGGTGCATGTGAAGCATTGTATCAAACAGACCTAAGGCATGATCAAGATTCTTAAAGGTTCCAGATTTGGAGTGATCTCTCATAGATTTCAACAACTGATTCCGATTTTGACATGGGGTTTTCGCATCTTCTCTAATAGTAGAACAATAATGAGAAGTAAAAGCACGAAATGGAAGGCTTACTCTAATAATCAAACGATTGCATATAAAAAGAAGAGAGGATGTTGATTTACCCATTTCACAATGACGACACAGAGTCTCAGCTACCAACTCGGGTCGGGTTTGGTTTCGGCTTAGCTTCGGAACTTCAAAAATCGAAAGGAGAAATCATGGCGGTGGAGTGGCATATCGGAGGGCGAAGCAGTGCGTACGACTAGATGAGAATGATTTGTATTTTTGAATTAATTGGAAACTCGTTCAGACCCTTTTTGACCTCCAAAAAAAACAATAAAAAATTGTAAGGTTAGATATATTTTGTTTTACTGCACGTGTCCTATCTAAATTTTATTGAGATTTTTGTTCATGTTGTGCAAATAATAAAGAGTTTAATATAAAATAAAATAAAAACCGTCAAAAACCCAATAAAGAAAAAAAGAAAAAAGTTTCTTCCAAAATTTTGAGAAAGATGTTGATGGCAAGATAATTCGTTGCAATATGCATGATATATAGTGCATGGGTTTGTGCAATTCATGACAAAAAAAAAAAAATGAATGCATCACAATCAATAGTAACAAAGAATTAGGATCTAATTATGAAAATGCTCGGCATTTGTGGTTAAAAATTCCAAAAGAAGCCCAATTTCTCAAGTCCGTCAACAATGCAAAACTCTACACACTTTCATTTTTATATATCAAAGTGATCATAACTTGTCCAATATATTGCAACATTTTCGATGTTTAAGGGCATTAACTTTGATTCGTCTAAATGGTATGGTGGAGGAAATTCCCAATGTAGTGGAAAATTTCATACATTTAAGATATTTCTATTTACATAAATATGATGCAGAAAGTTTGCCTGAAACAATCTATAATTTACGTAATTTACAAAATTTGAAGGTTACAATTGGTCGTAGGTTCAAGAAATTACCACAGGGGATGGGTAAACTAATTAACTTAAGACATCTTATTTTGGATTGAAATTGTTATATTTTTGAACTAATTGATTTTCCAAAAGGGGTGGGGAAATTGACTTCTCTTAGAAGAACATTAAGCCATTTCAACATAAGTGGTAAGAATAATTGTAAAGGATGTAAACTTGGAGAATTAAAAAATTTGAACCATCTTTCTGGGAGTCTTAAAATAAGAGGGCTTAGGAATGTGGTAGATGTATGTGAGGCCAAGAATGCACAGCTCAAGAAGAAAATAGGCCTTCATACTTGGATATAAATTTTCACGGAGAGAGTGATATAAGAATGGAGAATGATGATGAATTAGTTCTAATGTCTTAGAGACACCTCTAGAATTAGAGAAATTATCATTTTTTTTTTTTGGTACAAGGGCACCACAATTTCTTTTAATTGGACGATGCTCTTGACCAAATTGAAAACGCTTTATCTAGAAGGCTGCATAAAGTTAGAGTCATTGTCTTCTCTATGCCTCTATGGAAACTGACAATCCTTGAATATTTAACGATAACGAATGCACATAGCTTGATAAAGGTTGGTGTTGAATTTTTGGGAATAGAATCTGAAAACAAGAAAGATACCCAAATAAAAATATTCCCAAATTTGAAATATCTATGCTTTATGGAATTGTACGAGTGGAAAGAATGGACTGGAAATGGAGGGATCAGGGATGAGAGAAGTAGGGGAAAACAAGGAAGACTGTTTTGATATAATGCCTTGTCTTGAAGAGTTAAAAATTCTATGGTGCCCAAAGTTAAATTTGCTACTGAATTTCCTTCGTACAACTCGATTGAAGAAATTGGAGATCCAAGGCAATCAAATTCTCAGAAAAAGAGGACTAATCCAAGATTTCCCATATCCCAAGAATCAAGATTAACTAAGTGTGTGCATGCAAGAACAGGGTTCAAAGGTAACCTTCTTCTACTTCTCTTTCTTCTTCTTTGAGTGGTTCCAATGTATATTTTTTTTTTTTTTTTTTTTGAGAAAGGAGACTGTAATTTATTGCTGGATAGCCAAATCGGCTTGAATTACAGAAACAAGGTGTGGAGGAACATCCTCCATCCACACCGTAAACTCGCTAACATGTCTCGCATGTCTAGCAATGTTATGGGCTGATTTGTTTGCTTGTCTTGGTACAAATTGGAACTCCACAAAGTCCAACTGACTTGCCACCTCTCTAGCTTCAGCTAACAAATGACCATATTCAGTAAGTGAAGAACTCTTGCATTTTAGGCCCTCGATAACATTCTTTGAGTCACCCTCAAGGATGAACGACGTCAATCCTAGGTCCTTGGCGAATTGAATGGTCTTCATTGCTGCAATCACCTCCACGGCAGCAACAGAAAAAGGAAGATGGAAACTCTCTGCCATTGAAGCTAACACCCTGCCTTCAGCGTCTCTTACGATGGTCCCTACCCCAGCACGTTGGACTTCTTTGAAAACAGAACCGTCAAAATTGATTTTCAGTTTCGACCTTGGTGGAGGCTTCCAAGCTGATCGTTGTTCACAGTGATTCACCTGGTCTGGAGGGCGAGGTGGGATGGTGCGGACAAATGCAGCTCTGGCCTTCTGCACTTCCGAATGAATCTGCTGAACTGGGATGTGCTGTCCGCTGGTTCTTATGGAGTTTCTTCGTGACCAAATAGCCCAAACAGTTGTGGCAAAGCAGTTTAGGTCCTTTCCTTCCTCAACAACTGTTTCCACCAAGTCTTTGAAGCTTGAGAAGCACGGACTGGGGTCTAAAATTCTCCACGTATCAAACTGAGACCATGCCTGAGAAATGGATGGGCATGACCAAAGTGCGTGAAGCACATCCTCTGGGTCCTCCTGACAGTGGTCACAGCACTCATCCAGGTTCCAATGTATATTGATTAGGTTCTAGAGCTTAAAATGCAAGTTGGACTTTTTGGACTATGGTTCGACTTCTCCAGAACATCTGGTGTTATTGTGTGTTTTATTAGTTGCCTATCCATGCCATGCAATCAATGCTTGTGTTAATTGGCTAATTACATTCACAATTTGGTTTAATTGCTACCTTTGCATAAAATAGACCAAGCAGTTATTTTATTTAGGGGGAGTTAATAAGTGTTTTAAATTTGGGACCCTCAAAATATCCACAAATCATTTTTTTTAAAGGTTGGATATTTTTGTTAGAATAATCAACTGAACATGTCACCAAATCTCACTTATCTGCATATAGAGAAAACAACTACAGTGCCTGCCTCTTTCTAATTCATTTGCTGTTTAATGTATATAGGTCTTGCTCATTTTCTTGATTTCGGCTATGTATAAAACTAAGAGTCTGAATTTGGTAAAAATGTTTTTTTTTACTTAAAACTCAATACATCCTATCACACATAATAACATCTCAATGAACTCACAGTTAAGTTGGATACTTGGATTTTCAAATGGGTATTAGAATTGATTGAGTGTGGTTATACCTATTGTTTAATATGTAATGTGATGATGTGGCATGTTAGGATTGGAGGGGCAAAATTTGGTAAATAGTAGATTTTTCGGAAAAAAATTCGGTGAGTAGGACACGTTTGAACTTATTTAATTAGTTGGACTGTTTTTGGAACTCGAGTTGCAACCCAAAATCGAGTTTCCCAAACTTGATTTACTCTTGGATAACACCTAACGTGAATTTTTTTTTTTTTTTTTAAAAACACGTGGAACTCGAGTTTATTAAACTCGAGTTCCATGCTTTTAAAAAAAATAATTTAGATGGAACTCCAATGTAGGAAACACGAGTTCCGCTATTTTTTTAAATGTAACTCGAGTTTCCCGTGTTTTTCTTTAAATCCACGTCAGGTGTTATCCCAAAGTAAATCGAGTTTGGGAAACTCAATTTTGGGTTGGAACTCGAGTTTGACAAACTTGAGTTCCAAAAACAATCCAACTTACTAAATACTTTCAGCCGCATGCCATCTATCTAATATTTTTCTTAAAAGATGCTGTTGAGCAAATTTTGCCGGATTGGAGGGGTCAAACTTGAGTTTACACCACATCCTTATAGAATTTAATCTCTAAAACTAAACTAAATTAACTCATATGGATTTATTTTGGGCATGTAAATTCAGTATTATGAAGAAGAGTATGACAAAGAAGTGGATGCTGGAAAAGTTCATTCTCAGCCCGATTTAACGTAGCAAAGTCTGATCCAGTCACAGTAAATTCATCCACTTATGCTTCATCTTATTCTTCTATTAGAACAAAATATCAATTATTTATCCTACTCATCTCTCAAAAGTTCCCTAAAAAAGAGATTAATTACAATTGGAAGAGAAATTTGACAGATTTTGGCCAAAATCACAAAGGCTAATACGAATGGTACAATCTGATATACCCACTATTTGCAACATTACAAATTAATGTGAATGTGTGTGAGATTATCAATTTGAAAAGGCAAACGTCCCAGAATGAATGTTACTAAAATTTTAGAAGTTGATTATTATTATTATTACAAGATAAAAAGTTTACTCTAGCTTAATTTAAGTGTACATGTGTGTGAAACTCCCTCCTGAAGACTTGAACCCTGTCCCTTGCCCCCATATGCCCCCATACCCCACAAGCACTTATACTTTGTTATTTTCAAGGCCAATTTTGTATATAGATGGAATGTCGAGGAATCACATTCGTGATTGCCAGAAATTATGCAATTTGAGCAGTAGCTATAGATTTCTAATTGATAATATTTCTCTCTCTAACTTTTCTTATTTATTTGTTATTCTTTGTTCGAAAAATTCCTTATATCTTTGTGCCACAAAGGCTACCTTTTCCATTTAATTTGATAATATGCTATCTAATATCTAATCTTTCTCTCTCTAACTTTTCTCATGGATTTGTTAACCTTTGAGGAATCCCTTCTATCTTTGTGGCAAAGGCTACCTTTTTTTTTTTTGTTTGTCTAATTTAATAATATATAATACCATATGATTTTGAGTGTTTTATGTTTCTTCTTATTGGTTGAACAACTTGGAAAGTGATAGATTTAAGAGAGGGATTAGATAGCAATTGGCATCAACACAAGACTAGCCATGTACATATTTGGTCAAATTCTAGGTCTATTAGTGTTTAGTCATTTGTTGGCTTAATTTTGATTTATATTAAGCAGAATGCTCTCTAATATGTGTTAGTCAATCTGCTGGTGAATTAACATTTAATATTTTCCCCCCCAAAAAAATGTGTTTGATATAGACATAGCATTGTTAGTTTATTGTGTGAATTATAATTCTATATAAAGTTTTTGTTTATTTATTCAGGCCAATTTATATAATTTTTTGCTTACCAAGTTTTTGAAGTTTTAATATCTAATTGCAACTCTCTTATGAAAAACTTTTAGTTAGGTAAAGCCCATTACAGAACTAATTAAAACTTTTTTACCATCTCTGAGTAATTACACTGGACAATTGTGTTGTTAATTGGCCTAAACTAGCTGGGTAATAGAGGCACAACAACTGGATATTTGTTTTGGATAGATATGCTTAAAGTGGTAGATTCTAAATAAAATCCATATTTTAAAGTTGAAACAGAACCAAAATCTAAATAAAATCCATATTAGCTTTTAATTGTAATTTAAATTTACATCAAGTGCCTATTTTAATTTTCTTAATTTTGCTATCAAGTAACTCATTCATAATATTCAGCACAAAAGTCAAAATCACTACTTTATCATCACTACTGTTAAAAGCTTCTATGCGTAAGCACAGGTTACAACCTAGTATATGAATTAAAATTGAAGACCCAATTAATCAAAACTTTAGGACAATGCATATCAAGATTTACTATTCTCATTTAAAGATTAATTACTAGATATTCTTGAGTATGGTGACATGGTGCCCTACCCACATTATGGTGAATTCTACTAATTAAATTTATAGTGAGATTCACCATGAAATATGAGAGGAATGAGCACCACATAACCATACTCCAAGAGCAACTAATGGGCTCAAATGTTCTATGTTCATTAAGCCATACCATGTATATTGATCTGATGGGCTTAAATCATTCTTGAAAGGAGATTTCCAACAAAAAATCATTGCAATCAACAATACCGTAGCGAAATGCCTTTGTTCCAATCTGAGTTGATAAATCTCGTCCAACCCAACCACCCAAAGGGGTGGTAGGAACCAATTTTATCAACCCCATTCCTCTCTCTAAGTTAACTAGTATGTAACCTATGCGTAATAAATTATAATGGTGTTATTGATGTTAGTTTAGATTATTAAATATATAGGACATTAGTTGGACCAGGACATTTGGAGGTACTAACTTGATTTTTCCATGCAATTTTAAGGATATTGGTTATGTCAAGTTTCTCATTACACTGTTGTTATGTATATAATTTTGAAAATCATTATTGGACACTACATATACAATATTAATTCACTATCACTGTCCATAAAATTCTACTAAATACAACACAAAATAAAAGAATAAATTGGTTCAATAGTATCTCCTAAATTGAATGGGAATAGGTGCATGGGATCGTTTGGCTCAATTACAGTTTGTTACACTCAAGATCTTCACATACAAAATATGTAAATAGAAATAGTTGTAGAGAAGGAAAATTCCCGACCTATCACAAGCTGACACGTCATACTACAAAGTCCACAAAATGCAGCCAATTACAAAGCGCCACATGTTGCTGCT
>NW_027069528.1:1196637-1269137 GCF_002906115.3 Quercus suber | reverse complement strand
CTAGATACAAGAATTAGACTCTCCAAAATTGGGGATAAGACTCTCCAAATAAACCCCAAAGAAACGAGAGAACCTTATGCATCAGGTATGACCTTTTTTTGTGGCTATAGGTAATGAAAATCAAACAAATTGACAAGCACAAAGAGAATGAACACTTGTGCCTACAACTTTGAACTATAGAGACCCACTATGAATTCACGTTCTTATGAATCTTAATGCATGTTACTGCACAATATTTATTATTCTAAAGAAATATTTATTTTTATTTATGGAACAATATGTTTGTTCATGTGGAACCATTATAAATAGTGAGTCCCTCATAGATTTATGACATATATTTTGTTTTTACATTTCACATTCATGGTAAAAGTGCGAGAAAGGGAAAATTTTGCTCACTGTAGTATTTAGATTATTGTGCCTCTTTTGTTTGTTATGATCTTGATATCCTAAGAGACAAACATTCAAGAGTCCCAAAGCACCGATTGAAGGAAAAATTGTCTTAAGGTGATTATGTAAAACACAAGCCTTAATCAAAATTTGTATAATTCATTATTTATGCATCTGGTTTGTGAGTAATTTTATTTATCTTACAGATTTCTATATTTTGCATTGGTTATAGATTCTATTATTGTTATTATTTATCGCATAAGTATTCTTATTTACATAATTACAAAAGTAAATTAATTTATGTAATATATCCAACAAAAATAGCATTGCGCATCTACTATTATTGTGCTTAAATATTTTTATTTTCTAATATGTAATTTCTTTTTTGTATAAATCACCTAATAAATTCCAACTTAGTGGTTATTTTTATACATAGTTTAGAAATATAGAACGATTATGAATTTGTATTAAGAAATATTATTTTTCAATATAAGTATATAACAGAGAATAAAAAAAATATAAACATACACATAAACATGCATATATGTTTTTTTAGCTAACAAATAGATTTGTCATTATTTAAATTTCAAAATAGGAAAAAAAAATTAAAAATCAAATGTCAAGGCAATATTCCCTCTGTTTTTATATCCATCATTACGCAACACTAAACCAACTCCATTCACATTCCCATTTACTTCACAATCATTGACCAAACCACACTATCCTTCCTTTTATTCCTGTTGTCGAGCCCTCTGCTATCATCTCATTAATCCTTGATAAACTCACCACCATTTAGAATTATTGAAAGATAATGCAACTTTCAACAGTTTATACTATATGTATTGATTTACCTTAAAGACCCTTGATTGATGATTTACGAGCATATATGGCGCAAACTCCGAAATTTAGAGTGGGTATCACATGGAAGCTAGACTGCTAAATTAACAAGAAGTCCAATAAAAAATCTACACCCCTCAGCAACCTAGGTATTTGTACACAATGGTGTTTTTAGTGAGCCAAAAGAAAATTGAAACTTTTCCCAAAAAGAAAAAGAAAAAGAAAAAACTCAGTCTACTGAGCTTCTCTAAAATGTAGCATCTTACAATACTACTATGATAGCCTAATACCATATATTTTCCTTTCCAACTCATTAGATTATAAGTGTAAGGTCAATTTTTGTAGTCCAAGCCCACGAGCTACGGAGTATGAGCCCTATGAACCTAAGACAATGAATTTGTAGAACGTGGGTGAAAGAACTGGGCCGTATATGAATTAAACAGGAGTTGGTTATGGTATTTGCGAATAATCTAACATGCAATCATGTGAAAACAAAGGTAGACCTAATGTCCGAAGAGGCGTTTTATTGAATGAAGTTAGGTTACAAGTCTTAGAGTTACAGTAAAGTTGTTTTCGTTCTTCTCTCTCTCTCTAGATCATCCGTCCCTCTCTATCAGGGGCTCTTCTTCTTTATATAGCATTTTCTCTAATCATCCCAATCGTCCACTTGTCCTCCATTTGCTTACATACTTGAGTATAGGTCACATCAAGTATCTTCTCTAACTTTTGAGAGTGGCGGTAGCTGAGGTTGCACTATTCAGGAGTCTTCTCCACATAAATGCGGCTAGAAAAGCTGCTGCAGGGCATTAAATACGGTGGTAGCAGCTTTTCCTTGAGATATTTCTTCATCCTTATCATCCCAAGGTATGCCCAGAGCTTATCTTTGTCACTAGAATTGCCGGGGAAGGCATTCGGGCCTCTTGTACATTTATTTGATCAGAACTATTTGTATCCAAGGAGTAAAACCTCCTCGGACAAAGGGTGACATCTTTGGATTGTACTTTTCTGCCATCTCTGGGTTTGCTGTCCTCAGGTGAACTCTATCCCAACCCGTTATATCTCTTCGGACATAAAGTAATCTCAAAAACAGGGCCCCAGGCCCAATTGGTAGATCTGGGCTTTTACCCCCCACAATAAGCATATGTATGCCACCACTCTGTTAGGGATTTCACCAAATCAAGGATTAATAACGAAAGAACAAAATGAATACAATAAGGAAATTGAAATTATGATTGACTTGGATGCACAATTGAATGTTATCCTTAGACAATATTTGTCCCTATGGAGGCTAGACTGCTAAATTAATAACAAGTCCAATAAAAAATCTACACCCCTTAGCAGCCTAGGTATTTGTACACAATGTTGTTATTAGTGAGCCAAAAGAAAATTGAAACTTTTCCAAAAAAACTTCATTCTACTGAGCTTCTCTAAAATGTAACATCTAACAATACTATTATTAGCATATGTGTGCCAACACTCTGTTAGAGATTTCACCAAATCAAGGAGTAACAACAAAAGAACAAAATGAATACAGTAAGTAAATTGAAATTATGATTGACTAGGAGGCATAATTGAATGTTATCCTTAGACAATATTTGTCACTATAGGGTTTCTACAAACTTGTCCCCAGGATACAACCAAGTTTATTGGGTTCTACAAATAGCAATTTTAAAGAATACCCAAAGGATTTCTTGTGTGTCTTTAAACTTACTATTTCTTATGTAATGTCCTCCTTTTACTTCCAGCAACAAGTGAACCAAGTGTGTGAACTATGAACTATTAGACAACACAATGTCTCTACTTATCCCTTAAGTCATAAATAAGACCTTGAATAGAAATAGGGGGAAATGCCAAGAAATTATAGTAAAAAAAACTTACTGGAATCCCATTAATTCTTTTTTAAAGCTTCCATAAAAAGTGCCAACAAAAAACATTTATTGTTTAAGTTTATGTGTATGTTAATTTTTATAATATCTTTTTGTGTTATATTAAAAATAATAATTCTCATAATATTCATAATCCTTCTATATTTCTAAAAAAATGTATAAAAACAATTAGTAAGTTGGAATTTATTAAGCTATCAGTTCAAAAAAAAATTATTAGGCTATGTTTAACAAAAAGATTACATATTAGAAAATAAAAAACATTTAAGTACACCAATTGTGGATGCATATGTTGTTTTTTCTAGATTTATTATAGATATTAATTTACTTTTGTGATTATATAAATAAGAATATAAACATATTCAACTATAAAGAATAAAAACATAGGCTATAAACAAGAATAATAACAAAAGAACAAAGTTTAAGTACAAACTAGTTTGGAGGAAATCCCCCCACACCGCTAAATGGAATTATGTTAGCTAGATAAGTGTCCTTGGCATATAAATATCACATGTCTCAAATTTTCAACTAATTTTTTATTTATTTTTGTTGTCAGTTATATCCATTTGACTAGTAGTCCGAGTTTCGATGTCTTTTTATTTACTTGTAAAATATAAGTTGTATTTCGAGTGTATCAACCACATATACAAATGAGAGGGGGTTGCTAGTTGCCATATAAAACTCAAATCCCCAAAATCCTATATTACAAAGCATACACACTCATTTATAATCATACATACACTAACAAAAACACCATATTAGCCCCATTTTGAGACAAAACTAAAAAAAAAAAAAAGAACTCATAAATCTGCAAATGACCATGCCCTAAACCCACCTTTCAAACCCAAATAAAAATCACCAAATCCTTATCATCATAAAAAACCCAATCCCTAGATTGACCAAAACCCAAACCAACAAAGAACCAAACCAAAAGAGAAATAAATAGAAAATAGATCAGAGAATGAGGAGACAAAACGACAGCCACTAGTGGTGGCATCGTTGGTGTGATTTGTTGCATGTAGTGGTGGCGAAGCTCATAGGTCTTAGCCAAATATTCCCTTGACATTTGGCACACAAACCCAAACCCAAACAAAAACACAAATGCAAACTTTCTTTTCCATGGCTAGAACTAGTAGCACCCAATTAAAGCTGTCAGCGAGGAGCAACAACAATGGTGGTGAGGCGAAGCTCAAAAATCCTAGCCAACTGTCTCTATGGCCACTGCTTCGAAGAGAGAGTGCAAGATGGTAATGAAAAAACATAGGTTTGGGCCATGGCCAAAGCTTGAGAGAGGGAGTCTTCAGCCACCATGGGTAAGAGAGAAGAGAGAGCCAAATAGGTTTAAGAAAGAGAAGAGAAGGGTTTGAGAAAATTAGAGAGGGATGAGAGGTAAGAGAGAAAGAGGTTGAGAATAAATAATGGCTAATGGTGTTTAGGGATTAAATTGAGGGACCAAGTTGGTCACTATTGAAAAGTCTTTGACCTAGTTGGTATTAGCCCAAACCTTAGGGTAGTTTACAGAATTTACCCAAAACATAAATTTTTTTTTTTTATGATTTGGGTAGTGTGTATTTGTACACAATGTATGCAATAGATTTGTCCCAAAATTTTTTGTCTAGCCTAATTCTTTCTATCCTGCTGCATCCCATGTGGATTTTTCATCCCATAAAGGAGTGAGATGAGACAGATTTTGGTCGTTCTGACCTTGGTTGTCCTACATGAATTTTTTTCCAACCAATTTGAAGAGGGAACATGAGACCTATGATCTGGCTTTGTTCCATTTCATTGTATTACTAAATAATATCATTTTCATATTATTTCACAATGATTGATGTGATAAGTTTTGATGAGAGTTACATCATTTTCACTTATGTCAACTATCAAGTATTGACATCACTTTTATTATCACAAATGAAATTAGAACGTACTATTGAGTGTTGGTAAAAAAATATTGTGAAAATTTTGCATCTAAATGTTATGTTAAAAGTTCTCCTCATTTATTTTGAAAGAGAGGAGGTTCATTGTCTTTCATCAATAACAAGAAAAATAAAGTTTTATCAAGTCAAGGTAAAATATTTTGTATTTTTGTGAGAGACAATGCCTCCTGCCCAAACCCTAAAGGATTGGGGGTTTTGGCTATGTCCCAATTGAAAGGGATGGAATTGTGTTATTGCCTCTCAAGAGAGAGCAGAGGGATACTACTGTTGTTATTCTCCCTCCTAGGTAAAGAGTTTTACAATGAAGTCACCACTTATTTTAATAGAAAAAATAAGAAATTAAATTGAAAAATGCATCATTCTTATTGATAAATTGAAAATTGTACCTCTCTTGGATAATAACTAAAAAAATACATCTCTTTGGTCCTAGATACAATCTAAAACAAAATACAATACTTTGATTCATAGTTAAAATCTAAAAAGAGGAGATTACAAGGGAAAAACCCTAATCTACTAGTCGTTGATCTAAGTTTGGAGGGTAGGTTTGGGAAGGTATTAGGCACCCAACTTACCTAATAAAACTAGTCTTTTAGACTGTGATGACCAATGATCACATCACATTATTCAAGTAGTTTATATCATCCAAAACATATGATTGCACAATTAAAACATCCAAGAACATGATGAAACCTTATTCATAGGCACGCATATTGGACATTGAAAGAGATGATAAATATGTGTGTTATGTGTGACAAAACCTAATCTAAGAGCATGATTTAAATTGAAAACTCTAATCATGCAAACATGTGAATTGAATTGAAACCCTAATCATGCAAACATGTTAATTGAATTGAAAACCCTAATCATGAAAGGACTAAGAACGTCCTAGATTTAACATGCTAACAAACAAGAACATGTGAACGACCTAGAAACTAAACATGCTTTAATCTAGAAACTAAAAGAAAAAGAAGGTATAGAAACCTTACTTGTATGGACAACATTGTAAAGCCTCACAAACTAGGTAGCACCTCAAGAAGGAGAGAATAATTTTGAACCTCTAGAGCTTTCAGATTATTTTTTCCAATCTTTCTTAGTGTTTTGAATTGGAGGGAAAGAGGGGTATTTATATTAGGTGTAAAGGAGCCAAGGTTAGGTCTCTAAGCAATGTGGGATTTTAGAAATTTAGATTTTTTGAAAGAAAAACGTTGGTTGCAATGTCAAATTAAGTGGGGAGCAAGCCGAAGCAGAAAAAGGAAGAAAGTTTGGAGATTCTGGTCCAAGTGTTGATCGACACTTGGTTCCTGATCTCCATGATCTTTCCTTTTTCGTTTCGTTTGTTTCCATTTTCAATTTAGATCTAATTTCCTTCGAATTTTGACTTCCTTTGATGATTTTCTTGGTTTTCAAGTCTAGAAAATTAATTCAAAATATGTTTAATTAATTATGTAATTAATCAATATTTACTTATTTTGTAAGTAATCATGAAATGCTTTCACCTAGATTAAATCAGGTGTACGCAACCTTACCATAAACCCTACTTCTAGCCAGTAGGATCACGATACATCACCTAATTCAAATTGGTCTAAAAACAGGCTAATCAAAATTAAGAAATAATACTCATCTATGGTCGAAGTCTGATTTATGTAAGTGCACATTACCGTTAAAACTTGTTTCTCGAATATCTTGTAATCTGGTGGTCTGATTGATGCTCATGAACTATTGTTTTGATTGTTATGATCTCAAAATTTGTTTTATGAAGATTATTTGTAGATCACATGGCCAAGATCACAGTCTTGCCTTGGAGACATGATATGATGATGACATTGTTGGGTTACACGTGTGAGTGAAGTCCCACATTGAATAAAGATAAGAAGAATGAGTGGTTAATATAACATAATTGAGCACATACCCATAGGGCTTAGGCCTTTTGGGTTAAAGTGTGTCTCTATATGTTATATTAATTACTCAAGGAAGCTTCCCAAGGTGTTTATCTCCCCATCAAGTGGTATCAGAGCCTATGGTGGTGTGCGGCGAAGGTGGTGATGTGTTCATGGTCCCTACCCAGCGGGGACAAAAAACCCTAGACGGCCCACACACAAAAATCTTGGAGAAGAAAAAAGAAAAAAAGCCCAACAAATGAATATTGCTAATGGTGCTAAATTATGGTGTGATGCGAGGTTCTCATGGACATGGACGTGCGGGGTTCCCATGGATGTGCGTGTGGGGTTGACACGTGGTTCCCATGGATGGCGTACGAGAGACCCATGTATGACGCGTCAATGAAGTTAAAAGCCCATTAGGCAAGGGGGAGTGAGAAGGACTTGTTCATGGCCCATAGAGAAGTCTTGAAGCCTACAGAGTGGCAGAGACTCACACGTGAGGGGGAGATTGTAGGGTTACATGTGTGAGTGAAGTCCCACATTGAATAAAGATAAGAAGAATGAGTGGTTAATATAACATAATTGAGCACATACCCATTGGGCTTAGGCCTTTTGGGTTAAAGTGTGTCTCTATATGTTATATTAATTACTCAAGGAAGCTTCCCAATGTATTTATATCCCCTTCAGACATGCAATACAATATGAGTTAGAACTAAATATAATATTACATCATTTAAAATTAATTATCATTTTTTATTAAGTGGAGTGAAATTTTAAATGACACTTTAAAATAGTATTTAACTGAATATAATATTACATCATTTAAAATATGGTTTAAAATCAATTATAATTCTTTATTTAATGAAATAAAATTTTAAATAACATAATATCACTTGTTCGGTTTTAAATTATATAAAAAATAAATAATAAAGTATACTATTAGCCCTTAAAGTTTGAGGATGTTTTCATTTTCATCATTTATGTTTGATTTTGTTTTCATATTAGTCTTGGCTTCTATTTCCGTTAGTAAGAGCTGAATTATGTGTCATTGCAAGGCAAAAAAATTTCTATTACTTTTTGTAACGAAATTGCAATATATTTTGGTAATTCTAGCAAAGAATGGTCATATAACACTTTGAATGTGGAGATTGCATCAAGAGTAGGTTAATTTAAGTTGAAGATATGACCAAAAGAATCCATTAATGAAATAATAGAATAATGAAAAATGTTGAATATTAGCTCTATACCATGTGAAGTATACTAAAATAGATGGGAAAGAGGAAGCATAAAATATTGTAATATAAGAATGCGAGAGTTACATGGTTTAGCTTGACAACCTCCGTCCAAGGAGAAAACCCTTAAGAGCTTCATCTTTAATTTAAGAGAGTGTAGTATAAATTTTGTGTTACAATGAACCTAATATAGGTATATATAGTAAGTTACACCATAGACTAACTATACATTAACTATAGTTAATAAACTTCTAGTACAATTAAAGGACTTGACTTGCACACGAAGTAGTTAAGATTGGATTTGGGCCTATACTATGGGGCTAACATATCTCTAACAGAAAATAATATATGTGATCAAGCATGATTAACCTATAATCAATCTCAAAATTTTGGGATTAAAATCTTGGTCATGGCTGATGCTATTGTTGCTAATGTCGATACAGTATAAACGCGATTGTAGGAGCTAGGAGGCATTACAACATGTATTTATCAGGGCAGCAGTCCATTGTAAAGACAAAGTACAATTTTAAAAAGTCTAAAATAGTAATTTCATAACCGCATTAGAGAGTTACTTCTCTTTACAGGCTCCTTAACATAATTTTGTGAAGAACAAAACAAGCCAACAGAATCAAAACAATAATAATTTATGAAAAAAAAATAAAAAACATTATGCCAAAACAGACATTCACTTCAGTATCTTTAAAAATAGTCAATGTTTAACACTTGGGAAAATCTGATGGTGGAGGAGGTAGCTTCTGATTGGGCAGCTTCCCATCAAGGACAATCCATGCCATCTTCAACCCCCAGCTCAAATGGACCTCAAAGTGACAGTGCATAAACCAAACACCTATTTCACACACCCTCATCATCATATGCTTAATATATGGTTTACAGAATATGTATGATAAGAAAATGAAACAGACATGAATGGAGGTGAATATCATACGAGTGTAATACAATATAATAAAAGTTGGGTTTTACGCACCGTATTTGTGTCACGTCATTTATGGTAAGCATTAAATATCTTTTGCCATGTGGAGCATTCAATATATAAGATAATTTCTTTAGGTTAAATGACTTTAGTCTGTTAACTATAAGATCAATGTGGTACCCATTAACCGTGTCAATTTAAACCATTAATTTTTAAAATCAAATTAAAGTCGTTTTAACTAAATTTGATTTTGAAACTTTTACACTTTCTATAATAACCTTTTAATGTGTGTTCCATTTGCCAAATTAATTTCATTAAAATTTTAACAAAGAGCCACATAAACAAATTTCATTAAAATTTTAACAAAGAAAAGATTTAATGATTAAATTGACTAGATTTTGAAAAGTAAGACTAAATTGATACAATTCATAGTCAAATGATCAAATTAAACTTTTACTCAACAGTTTGAGGACCAAATTAATAATTTAACATTTTTTCTAAAAACTTTATTACCAATGTTATAAGAAGTTTGAAATATTCTTTTGATTAAAACTCTATTATTAAGAGTTTCATGAAAATAAAATAACTTTCATTATTTGTAGTGTAATTTTGATAAAAACTTGACCTTATACGGATGAGTTTCTACCACATGACTTTAGGTAATATTTTTGGATTTATTTTTACTATTTATTTTATTGCTTGATTTTGATTATGTTAATGAGAGATTTTCTTTAATTGACATGTAAGTTTTAATTAAAATTCATTCATCACATGGACATATTGAAAGTTATTTATATAGGGTGAATCTCCGATCTAGAGCTCCAATGCATTCAACAAACATAGACATAGAATCAACACACAACCATTTTTGGACATGTGTCATGTCTGTTTTGCGTCCTTTTCACTGGAACACTAGCTGCCAGCCAGATCCATATATGTATATACTGTCCTTACCAGGGTTATCTGCATGGAAACGAATTGCCACCCAACCGCCTGATGGCACACCAATTGTGTTCCTTTCAACTGGATCAACAAGATTAAAGTTGGCAGGGTCCTTGTTTGGATCAAAGTTACCAAAACCTTGGCCTACAACAAAGAAGTTGTATCCATGAAGATGGAGAGGGTGACTCTCAGCACCAAGAATGCCGGTGTCTTGCAACACTACTTCCACACTTGTGTTGAATGGTAGTACTACTAGTTTAGTACCATTGCTGACCATGGTGTTGTTTAGTGGATTATTGCCTGTGTAATTGAATGGGAACAAAGGTGAGCTTGGAAAATCAGTGGTGTAAACCCCATTTGATTTCCCAAAGAAATAGGCTTGGAGGAGTGCAGTTGTAGGGAGTGTAAAGGAGATATTGTTTATAGTAGCTGCAAATTTTGTGCCATTAGGCCCTTGGCAGGTTTGGTTCTTGGGGCATGGGCTGCTTCCAAGGCCTACTGTAAAGAAGAAGTGCTTTTGGACAGTTTGAGGGACTCTAGCAGGGAATTCAGCATTGGCCAAACTGTGGAATTTGTTACTAAAATTTGCAGCAAATGTAGTGTCATTAATGGCAGGCAGGGTTGGTTTTAATAGTGGGAGGCTTTTTGATTTTGTAGAAGAAGAATTTGATGGATGTTCGTACTCCAGAATACCAGCAGTTGTGGAATTATCAAAAGCGCCGCGGCCAGTGAAATAAGGCCTGGCTGCCATTAGAAAAGTCACATTAGGGTGGTGGTGTTTGGTTTTCAGGAGAACATTGGTAGTTTGTCCTGGTGCAATTAGAAGTATATTGGTTTTGAAAGGCTTAACATAAACTGCATCAGCTTCAACAATGGTGAGAGTGTGATTTGCTATACTGAAAAAGAGATCATCATTCATGTCAGCGTTGATCAATCGGAGGAGATATGTTTTCCCTGGCTTCACCTTCAGCTTGAATGTATCTGTAGAGCATTAGAAAAAGAGCAAGTTTTTTTAGTGACTAGACTAGTATTTGTAGAGAATTGTGATCATTTTGATTAATACCTTTAGCGGAACAATTGTACAATGGCCCTGGAAGTCCATTAATGGTGAATGCATCAGAGACATTTGGGCCAGCTCCAGTCTGAAGAGCCTGGGTAATAACTGCCTCTGTATCAGTATTCCACCACTCACCTGTAGTTGGCCATATTTGTTACGTTTTAATAAATTCAATTAGTGTACGTGACAAACAATTTTTCACAGACTATTAACGTGGCCTGTTGTGATTGGTTTATAATAAAAGTGGTATTAGTAGTAAGCCTAAGTGAAAATGATGTTGCTCCAATCTCAACTAGCCACATTAACAAGTTGTGAATTTAGGTAGAATTTAGCATGGTTGTAAAAATTCTAGATTTAGTTGGTACCAAACAACATGGAGATTTCCCTAAAAGGTTTGGAAAATGGGTAAGACACATTGTGCTTGGGGAGGATGATAATGGGTCCATAGAGAGTAGCTCTTAGCCAAGAGATGTGAGCATGCCAGAAGAGAGTCCCTCTTTGGCCAACTATAGTGAAGTTGTACACATAGGTCTGGCCAGTTTGAATGGGACATTGTGTTATATATGCTGGTCCATCTGCCCATCCACTCTGAATTTGTCGGATTCCATGCCTGTGATCATCATCCAAAATGCACCAAATTTTTCATTAGTAAAATTTCACAATTAATCTATTTTCTAGGTATTAAATGCATAAAAAAGTTAGTAACTTCACGTTGCTATCCCTATCAGCCAGTAAAGCTAATTTTTAACGCTAGTAGATATTTTCTTTAAAGTGTGACAGAAAATGATATTATGGAAACTGATTTTCACATACCAATGGATGCTGACATTGTTCTTAACATGATTGACCAC
Organism: Quercus suber; assembly: GCF_002906115.3. NCBI lineage: Eukaryota > Viridiplantae > Streptophyta > Magnoliopsida > Fagales > Fagaceae > Quercus > Quercus suber. The sequence goes on along the minus strand of NW_027069528.1, from coordinate 1,257,200 downwards.
TTCAACTACAACTCTGTCACCCTCTCTAACAATGATAGCAGGCCCTGGAAGCTTCCCATTAACTGTCACTATGCTCTTTGTGTGGCACAATCGCGTGACGTTTTGCAACCTTATCTGCAATGAAAAAATGGAAGTAGAAAATAAAATTTCTTATAATGATTGTAATTTTAAGTCTGTTACTATATCAGCTCAGTAATTGAGGGCACAACACATACATCGAACTTGTAGTGCCTTGTAATGGGCTCTTGCTTGGCAATGGCAAGCTCAGGAATGATGCAAAGGAAGTTTATAGCAAAAAGAAAAGCTCCTACAATTGCCGCTGATGGAAAAAGAGAAGCACCCATGTTTTTGTGTTTACTTTTACAATACTTGTTGAGAGATGGGAAGAGGAAATGTGAGCATAAACTTTATGCTTCTAGTGAAGCTTGTTTCATAAAACAGTGAGTGTTGCTTTTATAGACATGACACACCGTTTGGTTGATTAGGTAGCTATATGTTTCAAATAAAGCAGCTCTTGGGCCAGCTTAAGCTTTGGAGTGTTTTCAAAGTCAATTTAATTTGTTTTTCCTACTATTCTATTCTATTCTTGTCGAACATTGTTCAAGGCCTGCTCAATCTTTTTTCAGCATAGTCAATGCACTAGAGGCTCCAAATGGAAGAAGACCCTTTATTTCCAATAGTATATCATATATGTTTGTTTTATAGTGTAACAAAAACAAAAATTAAAGCGCCTGAAGTTAGGGCCATAATTTTTCACAACTAGTGAAGTAGCAAGTCGTGATTGGAGCAAAATCACTTTCGCAAGGGCCTACTACTTACACTACTTTTATTAAAACCACTCACACTATGCCACCCCAAACTTTGTGAAAAAACTATGACTCTTGGTTCATTAATTTGGAAACCAATTGCGTTTAGTTATGGTCAACCAACAATGGGATGTGTTGGAATTCCACTGTTCTAGCTGTCATACCCCTCTCCCACCTCCGAAGGGCCAAAGGGTGATTTTCGAAGCTCCATGGACCATTGTTGAGAACCCAATTCAGCTGGCTTTCGAGTGTGAATTTGAATTGGAACAAGCCTTCCCCTACGTCCACAATCCTCAGGTCAGATCCCATCTTCCATACTGACCTTAGAAGTGATTTTGCGGCAGTTTGGTTGTAAGGGCGGGATGTGAGGAAACGTCCCAGTAAGCTGAGTGAGCACTCTTCAAGAGTTTTGTTCCTGTGTGTTCCCCCTACCTTAATCTCTTCCCCTTCTTCTTCTGTCAGAGACATATTTTGTACCCTTTCTATGAACTCTAAGTCCATGCTTACCGAATTAGAACACTGGAGAAATGCGCTGTAACTAACTTAGAACCACCAAGATTGTTATTTAAATGGGAGAAAAATAATAGAAAAACTAGTCTCACCTGAAGTGAGAAGTAGTGACCTCACCAGAAAATGTGAGAGAGAGAGCTCACCTGAAGTGAGAGAAACTGATTATTCAAGTTTGATTAGTTGGCTCTTAATTATGCGAAGGTGTTAACAATCAGATATCACCCTTAATGATTACATCATNAAAAATTAGACATCTAATTTAGAATATATATATATAGATTATAAATTAGATATCTAATTTTTTGCTTATGTGTCCTATTTAAATATACATTAATCTTTATTACTAAGTTAAGGTATTAATAAAGCTGATTGAATAAATATATGTTGATATTCTTTTAAAATTTTTTAAGATATTAATTGGTTTTAACTTTTATGGAATAGGCAAGGTTTGAAGTACAAAATTTTTATTCAAAAACAAGATACTTTACCAGCTGAATTAATTAAAATTTACAATATTGTTTTATTTGTACGTGTTAGTGAACTTATTATTCAAGAAAAAAAAGTTTATGCATTGTATTTATAAATTTTTTTATTAAGTATATTAAATTTGATTGGAGTTATAATATCAAATTTTTTTTTGTTTTTACTTTTTATTCAAACTGTGGATAGCAATACATGTGTAAAAAAAGATCATTTATTGATTTTAAATATATTGCTTCATTTGGACGAGTTCTTTATTTATTTATTTTTGTTATAAACTATGCAAAAATATAGTAGTATTTAGGAAAAAAAATAGAGGCAATTGAAAATAGTTAGAATTTTTTAGTTAAAATAAATAGACCCAAAGAGAAGAAGTATTTGACTTATGTTTTTAGATTATTGAAATTGAAAAGGAAAAAGAAATTGCTTTTGAAAACCTATACTTTGATCAAGTATTAGGTGTAATAGTAATATGTAATGTTTCAATCATATGTACTTCCCACATTTGTAAGGTTCATCATCACATGTGAGTAGGGTGTAACACTTATTAAAATATATATATATATATATATTTCAGTATTTTTAAAAATAAATTAAATATCCTAATTTATTATAAAATTTTAAATTAAATAAAAAAAGAAAAAAAAAGTAATGCGAAAGAGAAGGGAGGATTGATTGTTAACTCAGAAGGGTCTTTCTAACGTCACGAGTCTTGTCACACTATCAATAGGTGACAAATGACAAGACCCCTCTCCTGACGTTGATTGCGTCATCCACGTATCGCGCTCTCTGACCTGTCTCTCATCCTCACAACACACTTTCTCAATCTAACACTAGATTCCCTGTATTCTATCTACACTTCTTTTTTGATTAGTTCTATCTACACTTCTAAACTATTTTCTGCAATAATGCGAATATCACAACTTTTGCTATAATTTTATTGCAATTTATTCATATAACGGGTCGGGAGAAATGAAAATATAAATTCATATAAACTTACTAATTTTACTTTACTCTTCACACCTTGTTACGCAAATAAATTGTCACAAAAAGTTTATTATCTTACCATTTCTCTTTTCTATTTTTCTTCACTTTTTATTATTATTATTATTATTTTTTCATTCTAGCTGTGGGTCCTATGAAATAAACGTGTGACACATGTTCATGTGTCAGATTTAGTCTTTTACTAAAGTGGTTTACTTTTATTTTGGTACTTTTTCTTATTTTTTGGGTGATAATTATTTATTCTTATCAAATTGTCACCCTTTATTAATCCTTTTTCTTTTTATGGGAATCACATTTTGCACGATTTGGGCACCCTTTTTACTATTCTATCTAGTTGGGATTTGATGCAGGTTGGGCATATTAGATTTTACTTGTCACACGTGAAAAAGAATTTAATAAGAATAATTTTGCCAGCTACAATCATGATATATTTGCAATTTTTTTTTCTTTATGCGTGATAAATTGTATATTCACGTAAAAGTAGTATCATTTTAATCACAATTTCTTATTTTAACAAATTATAAAAATAATTGTGTTCTTAATATTATTATAAAAAATTATATTCTATTGATGAAAATTGTCATTGGATTATATATCCTGTGTCAATTTATATCAAATAAATTAAATCCTTATATTATGGACATACTATGTTGAATTTTATATTAATTTGACTGAGTTATGGTACATGATGATAATCATTATAACAGTTTCATCCTCAAGTTTTAAGGCTTTTGACTTTTTGTTGTATCTCTGGCTTAATTTTATTTTATTTTATTTATTTATTTTTTGAGAAAGATCTTTGGCTTAATTGGTGATTCAAGTGAATGATTATAAAAGACAAAAGCCAATTTTGGTTTAACAAATAAGTTGCTTTTTAATGTCGGTGTCGGTGTTCTTTGTTTTCATTGGTTGCCTTGTACACACTATTAACTCAAAATATACCCTTTTTTCTTTTGTATTACTCTTTTTTGTGGTTATAAATTTAAGGTCCACTTTCTGAGCCTACTTGGAGTAGTTGATCGTGGAGTAAATTTTGTCATTAAGCTCAAGTAACAGGCCTAAATGGGCTTTTCTCTAACACTATCCTCAGTCAAAGATGATGATTCATGGACATCAAACAAAGCCCAATATGGCATTGGATTTTGGATATGAATGGTGTCCAATACTCCAATTTGGTGAAATCCATTCAATTTCTATATACTGTACCAACTGGGCTGTCCAAACTTTCTTGATAGATGTTAAGCTACACCAAGATGATAAAAAAATAATGGCAAACAATAGCAATAAGAGAGGCATTTTAACAATCAAACCTTTGCCCATGAAGAAATAATTGTTGTGTTTGATAATGCAATAATGATCTTATAAATCCGGCATATGTGTCATCTATCTCACCACATGATGCATATGCTTTAAATATTATAATAAACACCCATTTTTATCTTATACTCTTCCTTGATGGGAGTTTTACAACTTCCAGTACGTTACTTCAGCTTCATGGTAAAGCTTAAGGTGTAGTTTAGTTCATTAAAGATAAGAAATAACGAATCAAAGCAATCACTGTCATTCTTTTTCTTGCTTGAAGGAAAGGTTGCTAAATGTCCTCTTCTGTGTGGTCTTGAAAGGTGAAACTCTCACACACAGTGTCACCAACCAACATACAAATCTTTGTCTGTCCATCATAGTGATTAACATCAACAAAAGATTAGTTGGCTCTTGCTTGGCAAAACAAAAGACTATCATCCGCAAACAAAAGGTGTGAAATATGTACCCCATGTTTGCTAGACAAAACTCCCTTAAGAGATCGGACCTCTTCAGCTTTCCTCAATAAGGCCGATAGTCTTCTGCGCATAATAGGAACAAATATGGCGAAAGCGGGTCCCCTTGTTTTATTCCCTTGAGGGAGAGATAAAACCTTTAGGTTCCCCATTGATAATAACGGAATAAGATGCTGTGGTGATTGTTTCCATTGCCATATTGACCCATCTGCAATCCAAGCCCAATTTTATCATTATGTTCCGCAAGAAACCCCACTCCACTCGGTCATAGGCCTTGCTAATGTCAAGCTTCACCGCCATTTGTCCCACCTTGCCCTTCTCTTATTTCGCATCCTGTGCAACAGTTCATATGCCACAGTGGTATTGTCAGTTATCAACCGGTTTGGAACAAATGCACTTTGGGCCTCCGATATTATGGTCGGTAAGATAGTCTTCAACCTGTTCGCCAAGACTTAGAGAGAGTTCTAGCTACCACATTACCCAAACTAATGGGCCTGTAATCAGACATCTGCTTTGGATCATTCTTTTTTGGGATTAGTACAATGTGAGTAAATTCATTTTTCGCAACATATGGCCAGAATTTAAAACTGACAAGATAGCTTCAGTTACATCAGATCCAACTATATTCCAATATTTTTGAAAGAAAAAAGGTGACATACCATCAGGACCAGGAGATTTTGAGGGATGCATTTGAAATAGGGCTCTCCTAACCTCGTCCGGTGTATATATTCTAAATTAGATGTCTAATTTTTTTTTTTTTTTATATTCTACCTAAATATATATTAATTTTTGTGCTAAGTGAGTTTATTTAGAGGAAGATGAGAGGTTTATTTTTTATTTTTTTTGAAATTTCACTAAAGGAATTTACTTCACGTTGAAAACTAAGGAGTCCAATATAATTGCCATTATCATGCTGCCCAAAAGCCGAGGATGATTTAGAAGATAAAAATGCATCATTTTTAAGGACAGAATCCTTTACTTTTGTTTGGTGAGTCATAGACTCTTAAGTAACATATTAAGGACAAGTCTAAATAGGCTGGGATGGTTGTTATCATTCCGGATTAAGGTGAAGTACAATTTTATAATTCAAATTGAATCAAAATTAGTTTCTAATTGAATTATAATTTTATGTCATATGTCCAAATAATTTTTTTTTAAAAAAACAATTTTGGTGCCAAATGACCCCATTTGTAATGCTCAGAGTAAAAACTGAGAGGCCACCTTATTACCACCACTAATAAATATTTCCATATTTTGCAAAAACACAAACATGAATTACATACTAGTTATCTCTATATATTAAGAAGATTAAAAAAATTAGTAATACTTTCAAAAAATGTCAAAAATACTCTTAAGTTAATTGGATAATCTTTATTCTTAAAAAAAAAAAAGTTAAAATTGTAATTCAACAAAAAAAAAAAAATACCAAATAAACTTTTAAATTTTAATTTTTTAGAAATTTCTCCCTGTATAACCTCACTAATTAAACCTCATTGTTCATGCATGTGATAAAGTTAGTTATAATATAAAACATTCTACATAAGTTAAAAATATATTTTATCTATAAATAAAGGCAACACCCCAAAAATATATTTTATATATGTTAATTTGATGGGTTGGAGCCGACGTGAGTGGGGGGATGATGACGTAGGGGACAGATAAGACGGGGGGTGAAAGGGACTTGTTTGGCTTTACTTGGGTCCTGTGGGCTGAGCTGGGCCTTTTTAGACACATCGACAGCATCGCGCGCGATGTGCGGGAGCTTATTTCTGTAATATAAAAAGCCCCCACTAGACTCGAACACAACTCCCACATATGACATTGATGATGATGATGATGAATTGATGATAAAATTGAATTCATGAAAATGATACATATGCCCCCCAAAATCTTCGTACTTTTATGGGCCCCACTTTTGCTGCAGGGAATCAACTCCTTCCTACGCATGTTTTTGATTGAATTTCTTATACCTACACTACAGTCACTCTGATTTTATGCCCCTTTTCACTTTTTTTTTTTTTTTTTTGGGGTATATTTATTTCATTCTTTAAAGTAATTTTGAGTGAGTATTTTTCTATTTAAATCACTTGAGCTTCATAAAAGGGAAATATTTACATTCAATTTGGAGGAAAATTCATCCAACTCATTAGGGGTGTATGTCTGTTGGTACAGTTGGTTTTGAGAGGAGTTTTAAGGCTATGTCACAAGGGTTGATTTATGTAAGGTCGAATCATCGTTGTACTACTTATCATTAATGTGATGATGGTGATGGTGATTTGTGATTTGGTAGTCGGTTTTCGATATAAAACCAAGATAGATGTACCACATGCAGTGGCCCATGACAATCAAAGAGAGATGGTACAAATTCCTTAAAAAAAAAAAAAAAAAAAAAGAAAAAGAAGGAGAGAGATGGCACAAGCTTTTTTTTTTTTTTTTGGTGGATTAATTCTACACCTCCAAATTCAAACATATATGTTTCAATATACAAAGTGAGGAGTGGGTAAGTTTTCAATATTAGAAAAATAGGTAAAGTCTAGATTAATTCTAAAACCTCTAGAGAACTTGATATTACATAAAAATATTAATAATATATAATTATTAAAATAAATATTAAAAATTTATGTAATTGTATGATACCTTACTTGTATCGGTCTAATAAAATTACATATAGTGATAATTTTGTTCATTCATGGGTAACAAATGTGATAAATAAGATAATGTCTACATGAAATCCAATGGTAGGTTTCATTATGTGACAATTCATATGAGCATCCACATATATTTAATCGTATGATTTACTAAATAGGTTATTTGATTAAAATAATTGTGCGTGATCCTTTAATTGTCTCATAGTGGGATGAAGGAAAGCACTATTTGTAATGCATGAATAACTCCTTTTAATGCATTAATTTTAATTCATGATGATCAAGTCTTTAGGTTCACTTTTTCTCTTTTAAATTATTCTTTTCAAGTTTCTATCATCTAATTCATGGAATTAATTAAAATACAATTTAATTATTTGAGTTTTATTTATGAAACTTGGCTAATTTTTGAAAGAGTGTGAATTGATTAAATTCAAATTAGGTTTTTAAATATTACATGAAAAATTATCTTTATATTTTAAAGGGCAACATTTAATCCAAAGGACAAAGTTTAGCTATAAAATCAGGTGTAGCCTTAGGCTATAAACTTACTCAATATCTTTTTATTAGAGGTGAATTTTGACAAATCCACCATTGGATTACATCTTCTTCTTGTATCTTTCATGTTTGCAAAATTTCAAAAAAAAAAAAAATAAAAATCAATAGCTATGTCATCAATAAATTTTTAAATTGCAAGTTTTTATAATTTAAAATTATGCATAAAATATAAGATTATAGATTATATAGTAAATAATATCTGATTGAGAAAAAAATTGACGTGTATATTAAGAAAGTAAAGAACATGTAATTCAACGATTAGATTTTCAAAATATGTAGTAATATTTATTTTATTGAGTGAGTTTGTAGCCTAAGGCTACAACCAATTTTGTAGCTAAACTTTGTCCTAATCCAAATATGTCATAATACAATTATAATAACTAGTGTATAACTCTGTGCATATGCATGGGCACAATTACACAGTTTAAATTATATATATATATATATATTTTAGAAGATGTTCAAATTATACTTGGTATTAATTTACATAGTTTTTTTGAAATAAATTTACACATTTTTTAAAACATACATTCCTAAAATATGTAATGATTATATATATATATATATATATCTATATAATTTAGAATTTAATTGAATTTAGTCTCTTCGGTTTTTGTACCTAATAATTTACCTACCACAAAAATTAAAAAAATTAGATAGACATGTGATACAAAATTTAACTCCAATTAAAATTCAATTTAGAATCTAATTGAATTTGAACTCTTTGATTTTTACATTCAATAATTCACTTTGTACAAAAAATAAAAATTAGATGGGACTTGTAGTACAAAATTGATAATCCAATTAAAATCTAACTGGATTTTATTTGAACTTTGGCTATATATATATATATATATAAGGGTAAACACCTATTTCTTTTTTAAAAAATTTCTTAAAACCCGTGTTAAGAGGATGAAATTTTGAGAAGTCTTCCAATTTCCTGCTTTAGAAAAACTTCTTTATGCAAATTATCACTAAACGAAATTCAGCTGTTGAAATTTCTTGGCATTTTGAGTAAAGATAAAGTGGTAGAATTGATTCCTATCCACTTAAATAGAGTTCACCTACAATGGAAAATACATACATCATTGCAAGTAATCGCCAAATTGGTTTTGGATATAGATCAATGAAGGCACTTTCCTCAAAAGATACAATCAGTAAGACATTGACATGATGTGTCTGTTTGAAAATTTAAGGTAATAAGTTATACCAACCACAGACTTGAGACTAAAGCCAACTTAATTGAAAAGGTACACTAACCGTCCAGATGCTAGCAATTGCGAAATTGTTATGAATGACTAGTCTAAGGAAAATTTTGTCGTTTTTTCCAACTCTTAAACGTAGAAGTGGAGCCTACAATTGATTTTCCATTTCTCACGTGGATTCCAAATAAACATATGCACATGGGTAACAAACATGATAAAACGTCTAAACCTAAGCTATGAACAACCTTCATATGCTATACATAGATTATTGCAGAGTGTAGTAGGACCAAAATTATGGGAAAATAACAAATCCCATATTTTCCTATGCCACACAAATCTTTGTTGGAAAATCCCTGTCTGAAAATGATTAAACCTTTAGTACAATTTCTTATCTTAGGCACTCAAGGTCCTTGAGTTTCTCAATAAAATTCAACCACGTGACTGCATTGACTAATGAACCACAAAGTTGAATTTAGTTTTTCTTGAAGGAAGATAACCATCTTTAGTATTAAAATTGATCAATACAAACACACGGTTTAATATAATTAAGAAACCTAATATACAGCATCTAAAGAATTATACCCAAATTTTACTTGTTTGGAAAAATCAGTGTCAAAACCTAAATGTGAAGTTCAACTTTAAGGATAATCTTTAGATTTCATTAATTGAAAAAGAAGGGAACAAAATTAGATTAAACTTACCTCAAGAAAGGAAGTCTTTAACTGTTAATATTACATTATCAACCAAACATCTAGGCTGATGGTTGACATTAGGCACCAACTAACTTACCTAACTATGAAAGCTTGAAACTGAAACCATTAATAGATTTAGAAAGGAACAATTCTATATAGAATTTACAAAATTTTATTATAATATAAGGACCAAGTGGTCCATCCTGCTATGGAATTCTGTTGTGTTTATGATCTGCCATGACCACTTCCAGGTCCACCAAGTGTTAGAACTACACCTTGGAGATCACTTCTGAGCTTTGGCTCTTTGGCTGAAGATGGAGCAGTTCTAATGACTGGAAATGGTCGAGTCACTTGAGCTTGCCGGAAGCTCTGACTGGACTCTGGCATGGTATTGTACTTGATTGGCTGTGGGGAAGGCCTGAAGGTTTCCACATGAGTTGAGTTTGGGAATGGTTGGCCAACTGCTATCTGGCTAGCCAGAGGTGAAGTATTTTGTGCAAGAATTGGCCCTCTTGAAACAACTCCTGGCGCCTGGTTAATTAGTCAAGTTGCATAAAGAATTTAGGTAAATTGCACAAATGAAAGTTTGGTACTTTAGTAAGTTAAGCTGCATAAAGAACTCGGGTACTTAGCACAAATTAAAGTTTGGTACTCAGAATCGAAGTTTTTGACACTTACCGGGGCAAACAAGACCCCTCTAAAAACTTTTCCATTAACAGTAGCAGTCATCAGCAGTCCTGAATCAAAGGCTCCATCAACTTTACCTCGGACCTCAGCACCAATCTAAGGAGTGAAAAGAAAGATTCAATGGCATGAACTAATGGGAACGGTTTACATAAACCAAGGCAGTGCATATTCAGAATGTGCAAGTTTATACACTTACAAGGTTTTGAATAGGTCCTCCCTCCAATGATTTCTGTTCTACTGCTGAGTATTGAGCTCCTTGTCTACCTGTATGAATGACATGAAGAAACTGCTCCGATTTTGGCTGGTTTTGATATTCTCTTAGAAATTGAATATCCAATGGAGATCTTTGGGTAATGTTTCTGAGCTCTTTCTGCTTACTTGCAAGGCTGTTGTTAGATTGGCAATTGCTTGGAATTTTCTTAAACAAATGAAATCCTTGAGAGCCTGAGATGGGATCAGCAGATTTCTTAAGTGGGGTCTGTTCTTGATCAGATTGTGAGGGAGATGAATGCTGGGAAAGTGAAAGAGAATGTTCTTCTTGTTCTGATTCAACCTCCCACACCTTTGAACTCGCAGTTCTTCTTCTCTTTGGATGCAATGTATCTACAAAGATAATTAACAAAATTTGTCATTTTTAAAATCTCCATGCCTAGTTGAGGCAGGCACATTGTTTTTCAAAACCAACCTGAACTGAACCGCAAAGATTGCTTTGTTACTGATTCTGGTTCATGAGTGCCCTTTCTTACTACTTCAACATTATTCCCCATGAGCACAGTTTTCTGCTCCAAAGCATATTGATAAGCTTCTCTGTTCTTATTAAAAGTATAATGAGCAAGAAAGTAAATTTATTCAAATCCATAATAATTCTTGTACCAAGTTATTTTCGTCTTCTCTTGGGAACCGTCTCTTTTCTTGATTCCAATGGTTTCCAAACATTTTGCACATGGAAATATTGTATCGGCCATTGGGGTGTTCTGCACCAAGCTGCAAGACCAACAATTCATTGAGAGGACGCTCATCCTCCCCACACCTGCAAATTGAATACTGAGTTTTCAGGACATTATGCATAAACATTAAGCTAAAACACCGATGTGGGAACTTACCCTCCATAAATGGCAACGTCTGAGTCTGTGACAACAGCTGTATGAGAAAAGCGCCCTTGTGGTTGATGGCCACATATATCAAGCTGAGTCCATGAACATGTGCTCACATCTAGGATCCAAACATCATTGTAATAATGTTTGTCACCAACCCCTCCAATGACATAGATCTGCAAATCATTAAGAACTTAGTGACTTGATATTTTTTCAGAAACTATGCGGAAAGTGAGATTTTGAATAATGTTAATGATGTCACTCTATGTAATACCATTCTTACCATTCCACAACACAAGAGGTGGAGTGGTCACCAAAAATGAATGAAAATTTTGGACTGTAATTAACTAGAGACAAGAGTTGAGTCTCATTTCCTTAACTATGTAAAACTAAATGGAATGAATTCAATTCTATGCAGTGTCTGCATGCTCCATATTAGTAACATAACTTGCCTTTGTCCCAATATTTACAGCAGCATGCCCTGCTCTAACGCCTGGTGAAGATCCTTGAACAGCCAACTGATGAGAAAAATGAATCAATTGTGAGATTAATTCCATTTTTCACAACATATATATTCAAAACTTACAGGAATTTAAAGTATTTTCTCAACCAGATTAATACTGAAAACATGTAATAAGGATAATGGGGAAGCTCATACCTTTGACCAAGTCAGTGTGTCCATATCAAGCATATCAACATCGCCATGATAACGATCTCCACGGTCCCCACCATAAACGAAAAGCTTGTTACCAATTGCAAGAGCACTGTGACTGTCTCTAGGGACGGGTACATCACCCTTCACCTCAGGAGAAGTCCATCTCATATTCTTAAGGTCCAGAACATGTAAATCATTCAAGTAATTTGCTTCACCTTCACCACTACCTCCAAAGATAACCATCTTATCATCCCCAACAAGTGTGGCTGTGTGACTTTCACGCGGGGATGGTGGCGTCCCTTTACATTCAGGCCGTATCCACTCTTTGGTCCCAAGATCCAATACATGAAGATCATTTACCTTCTTAGAACCATTTGTACCACCAAACACTATCATCCTGTGCCCCACAAGAATGGCACTGTGGCTATCTCTTGGGCCAGGCCCTTGACTAGTGCTTACAAAAGTGTTCCAAACCATTGTATCCAGATTTAGCACAAGAACATCACTAAAATGCAAACCCCCACAACATCCCTGAAATGGTTAAGTCAGAGTACATCAAATTCTTGATAAGAGGATCCAACTCTAGAAGGGGTCAACATGACCAGATAACATCAATTTTCGTAAAATAAATCTTGCAGACAGAAATGTGTTCAGTAAAAGCCAAGCTAGGCATAGTTTTCATACTTTGCAAATGATCCCAAAGAGTATAGCTAAATGTTGAGGGCATCTACAACAACAACAGCTATCAAGCCTTAGTCCCAAAATTTTGGGGGTTCGCTCTGGATCCTCAATAGACTAATCAAGGCTGGCTACATGTATTCTTGAAGGATTTTTTAAAAAAATCAGAAAAAAAAAAAAAAAAAAAAAAATTGGATCCTCAATAGACTAATCAAGGCTGGCTACATGTATTCTTGAAGGATTTTTTAAAAAAATCAGAAAAAAAAAAAAAAAAAAAAAACTAACACAGTAGTATCCTTCAAACAAAGATCTGAAGGAAGAAAGTTGAACTGCTTTGCCCATGTTTTTTTTTCTTTGAATAAGACAAATTATTGTAACCTTTAAGTTATTGTGGTCATTGTTGGCTAGTACTAACACAAACACCACCAGAGGAAATATTTATCATTTCCAAAAAGAAATTGTTGTAGCGTAAGGAAATAATTTAATCAAACTAGTAAAACCTCTCTTGTCACCTTATTATCTTCTTAAAATCTGTCCCTCTCGAGTAAATTTGAAGGGGGAAATCAAAAGAGTATTAGCAGGAAAAGTTTAATATAGGTACTCTCCCTTGAACAAATTGTTCAGAATGAGATATCAAACTTTTAATATGCACTAATTATGATCTCAAAAATCAGGAAAATTGTTACGATGCGTAATTAATCTCATGTGCAAATATTACAAGATTTGCAGGAAAATATGCAGAAGGAAAAATGAAAAAGAAAAACTAAAAAGATGGAGAACAATTACAAAATTAAATAGAAAATGAAATGCATATCTATATCAAGAATTAATTGTCATCCTACCACATAACTGTCCTACAATAATTAGAGAAACTAAAAACCACTTCAGAAAACATTCTCCAACAAGAAACAAAAGAAGATAAATTTAGGAATGAAAAGAATCCGGGATAGAAAGTGTATGTCTAATTAGCCCAAGTTAGCTATGTTGCCGAATACAAGATAAAAGAGAGTAGAAGTATAAACCAAAAATAAAATTAAATAACCGCAAAACATGGAAAAAGAAAAGAAGAAAATTACTACTACTGGTGATAGCAGAACAACTATTCAAAGAAAACCATTTCTGCATTTTCCATAGAAGTAAAATTAGTAGAGGCAACCCAAAAACCATAATTAAAGAATACAAATTCACAAACTACTTCATGGAACACACAGATATTAGGTTAAATTGAAGGAAGAGTTTTTAGTTTTCACTTGTACAAGAAAAGTATACAACTATACCTACCCCAAAAACATAAACAACTCCATGAGAACAGCAAGCTGAGTGCCCCCATCTCTCAGAAGGATTGAATCCCAAGACCTTTGGATAGAGCCACATTGCCTTCTTCTTTGCAACTTCACCTCCAAGAGACCCCATTATCATACACAGAGTCAGTCAGACACACACACTTTCTCTCTCTCTCTCTCTCTTTCTTTCTGAGCTCAACTTTAAAGTATTACTTCAAAACAGTGATTGACAAAGATGAAGAAACAGGTGAGAGGAGCAATAAAGGGCCAAAAGAGGACATGAACAAGCCAAGTGATATATCAACTATCAGTGTCAATGGACATGAAAAGATGGGCGCTTTCAAGTCCAAATCACTGTGGCAACCAACAACAACAGAAGGTTGTGGTGAAAAGAACATTTCTCTCCATATTTAATTCTTCTTATATTTCTCATTAAAGGAAATAAATAAATAAATAAAAAGTACCTCTTGGATATTAAAGCTTAAACATAGTACTTAGAAAGTAGAAACACGGACACTTCATGGCTGGATAAGTTTGAACAATGGCTTCGAAGAATGGACAAAATTGAAAGTGTCCTGTTTTGTTTTTTATTTAATTTTTTACCACAAGTGGGGAGGAGGTTTAAAGTTTAAACCCAAATAAGTCTAGTATAATTTTTTTTCACTATTTATTAAAGTAATATATTGTGAGTAATAAAAAATTAAAAGTGATGTTAACGATAAATAAGTGTAAAAGTATATGTTTAACTTAATATATCAACAATTTGTGAGTAAAGTTGTGTGCAAAGTAAAGTTTAAGCTCTAAGAGAGACCATGCGATGCTAATGAGTTATAAAGCTCTTTTACCAAGTATTATTCATTAGGTACAACTATTAGTTTTTTAATTAAATTTAAATATATAATTTTTTATTATTAAAAAAATAAACATGGGGAATATTTTTAAAGAAATTTTTTTTGGATTTGTTTTTGACAAGTAAAATTTATAAATAACTGATCCTAACCATCAAAATCAATAATTGTGAAATTTAAGGGTATTCACCCTTAATAGAGTAAAAAATTTAAACACATGACTACATTAATCAATATAATATAAAATAATACTATTTTTTTTTTCAAAAACAAATAAATTAGAAAACCTAACACATACTTAAGTTTTGTACCTATAAAAATATTTATTATTGATGTTAAAATTAGGGCATGTAGTGGTGTGTATATGAGAGAGAGGGAGAGAGTTTTTAAGGCTTATTGTTTATTAATAGTTTCTTCACTTTTCACATTTGTCTAACTGAAAATGATGGAGTGTGGGGGCATTGGGTTGCGGGAAATGATGAAGAAGGTGTTTTGGGCTTATGGTATGAGATTTTTTGACAGCGAGGGGTGCTATCCTTTCTCGTTTTTAAAACTCACACATGGCTTTCCTTTCTTTGTTAATATGATATTGGGATTGATGGGAGAGAGAGAGAGAGAGAGGGCAGAGAGAGAGCCCTCTCTCTCTCTCTCTCTCTCTATCTCTCTTCTTTCTTTTTCTCACCCAATTTTCAAGGTAGGTTATTGATGTGGATCTAGAAATGTCTCTTCTCAAGGGTCCTTAGGGAAGTGTGGGGCTTTGTGTTGTGGAAATTCTTTTTAGTTTTGGGAAATGGACTGGTGTTGTTTACCTCAAAAGGTTGGGTGTTTTCTTGAAAGGTAATCTCACTCACAGCTTCTCTCCTCATGAGAAATTAATCTGAGATTATAGAATGAGATCTGCTCTAAACTTTTCCAATATTATCTGTGGGACTGTAGTCTCTGCACTAGGCTTGAATTAGATATAAACAAATGTCTGCATAAGAACAGGAGCCAAGTCTAGAATTGGTACGTATATGTGAGAGTTCATTAAGAACATTATTTACAAGTACAACCATGACATTGAAGAGCTTTAATAATAGCTAGCTTGAGTATCCATTTCATTTCTTCGATCAAAAGGCTGCATTATTAAATACCAATCCATTTCAATTGAGTAAAATAGAGCTTTATTTAGCCAAATATGTAGCATCCTTTTGCCAACAATATGATATATGGGTACCCTCCAAATTCTAGCTACAAGTCTTCGTACTTGGTTCATGTCCAATGTGGTTCACTACAACCTCAAAATGTCAGTTAAAAAAAAGACTATAGTCCCAAATATTTTAGGATTGATTTTTTAAAAATGAATTTATTCATATGTATATATTTTTCCATTTTATTTTCACTTATTTATTTCAATATTTTTATTTAAACTATAACTATTTTCATATTATTATTAATTATAGAAAAAATTGAATGAATAATATTTTATAGTCTTGGATTCCAAACCTATCGTAAAAGAAGTATTAATTCTAAGTTTCTAACACTAGGAATTATATGATCACTTTTTTTCCCCAAACAAAAAGGATCATTTGATACTATCCTACTTTAGGGTAACCATGATAGTTTTCTATCTGAAAATCTTATACCTAATGAGTAATGAGTCTGTAATAAAATAAAATATTATAGACATTTCCTTATATGGGTTGAATCATAACCTAAACTTAACCCAAATAGACAAACCACCAATATCCTATAAACACGAGTAATGTTAAAGCACAATTTTTTTTCATAATGATATATTGTGTTTTAAATAGCATCACTTCATATATATAGAGCCATACTATTTTATTAGTATCATTCTATTCCACTTAATAATTATTAAATAAAAATGATCATTTTTATTTCTAAATCTTGTTATTAACTTATTGGAAGAAGAAAGCCAAAAATAACATTAATAGAGCTAACAAAAAATGACATGTCAAATAAGAAATTGAAAATAAATATGACTTCAGATAGAATATAATTAGAAAAATAATAACCAACATTAACTTCTCTAGTGAGTATTTATAATTAACTTCAAAACCATTTGCAGAGAGGCTCTAATAGTTCGAAGCCCTCCAACTTTTCACCTTGCGAGTTCAAGCTTTAGCATTTTTCATTAATTACACAAATTTTAATAGGACTCAAATGGGTTGGAACCATGAGTCCAAATTTTGTGAGATTGATACTTAGTATTGATATGTATTTTTTCTTTTTTGAAATAAAAACCGAATTTTTGGTGTGAATTTATTGAACACACACTACGCGAGGGTTATGATAAAATAATTTTTATGAAAACAAAGAAGAAAAAGTCTAGTGCCATAACTTGTGACACAACTTGTCTATATAGTGAGTTGTAATTAGTGAAAGAATAATAATAAGTTCATGTAAAGACACTTTTCTATCAACCATAACTCACTATATAAGTGAGTTGTAGCACAAATTTTGACGCTAGAACCGCTCAACAAAGAATCCTTGAACGCTTGTATCTGCAATGCTGAGTCCATCGTTATGGTACCTAGAAGGCTAGAACCTAGTAATGTATGTGGTTAATATATATATCACGAGAAATTGGATGTATTGGAATATATACATGCAGGCAAAGGCAAAGGAATTGGAAGTGAACACTACACTACTGTGTTGGGGGCGCAGTAAAAGAGAAAGACGTAGAATACACGCGACAAACACGGGAGAGATTTTTAGGTATTATCATATATGGCGGTAGTGCCTGCATTGATTCACGTGACTGTCTTTGTAACTTGAAATTCTCTCTCTCTCTCTCTATATATATATATTTATTTAATTAGTTTTTACTTTTTCATATAAAAAATTGAATTGAACCAAATAAATAATGAGATGAAATTTGAAAAGAAAGACATCTATCTAATCGAGAATAATGCATTGATGCAAATTATATGCTTTACTTTTTTTTTTTCTTTTGTTTGTTTGGTAAAGAATGATGCAATTTAGATTACATTAATTGAACTAAACACAAAGCATTTATTTATTTATTTCAAATATAATAAAACAAAATTTTGGGTGGCACAAAACATGAAATTTGACGTGAAAATTATTATACTATAAAGTATATTATAATTATATGTAAAAGGGTTTTTTTTTTTTTTTGAATGGCATATATATAGTGATTAATTGATTATTATTATTTAAAGGGTTTTTTTTTTTTTTTGAATGGTATATATATAGTGATTAATTGATTATTATTATTATTATTATGTGTGTCTATTAAGTGTCTTGGAATATGGGGCCCAGCGTGACGGGTAGGGTACGTGCACGTTGACTGAACCGAACCCGATACCCGATTCGCAACGGCATGCACAGGACCCCGTGACCGATATGCAAGGGGAGCAAGCACCAGGTAAGTACCATGTAAGCAAAAAAAACGTAACATATACTATATAGTTAGTAATGTATAGTATGAGTTTTCTTAAGTGGGCCTTCTTTGGTCACACATTCATTGGTCAACATGTTTACACATGTTTACATGTTTAGTTTAGGAGGAAATATGGGCCTATCGAATTTTCACAACAAATTTTTACTGACAAATTGTTATTAGTTATAATTTAGATTTACTATTGATATTACTTTCGTATTTACTATACCCGTCTATCATCTACGATTTGCTGTCATAATGTTATGAATGTAGCATTACTTATAGCATTTTTTTTTTTTTAATGGGAAGAGCTAGGTTGAATTTGGATATATTGTTTTTGGGTTAAATGGGTCTCAATGAGTTTTTAGTTAAAACCCAATAATCACTGGGTTTAATTGGATTGATGCCCATTTAACATAATTAATAATTAGGTGGGTTTGAGTTTAATTAGAGTGAGTGAGTTTGGACGGGTAAATGGGTTTGGATTTACTTTGTCACCTAAGGACAATCGCTAAGGAAAATGAATAGTTGAATTTAAAATCTACACTTAACCTTTTTGTTTCATTCATGCGCACAAGGTTAATAACAAGTCAATGAAGAGCACACAGAAAATTTATGAGTTCTTTGAATCGGGACCTAAAGTAAGTAGGACCCAGGTTAGTTCAAAAGTATTCTCTGAACTGTGTGAGGTATTTTTATTTGAATACACGAATATCATCATGCTCTTTTAGAAGGTGTTTTTATTGGTAAGTATATATATACACATCCAGTCTTGAATTCAAGCCCCCACCCTCCATCCTAGTATTACGGAACAAGTGCACTTTGAGCTAGAACTCATTGGCAATGCTAGGACCAATTATCTCTGCCTAGTTTGACAAGTTTTAGATTTCTCATAGTTATTTCAAATAACAGCTTCCTCCAGTCAGATTTATTACAGATATCCAGCACCCTTACTTTTCCCGGGTAGATAATTTACCTTATTAAATTCAAGAGGAATTGTGATGTTTTGGAGGTGACAACAATATATATATATATATATATACACATATGAGGTCTATATATGTTGAGTTTTGACAAACCATGAACAAATTGTAAGTCTTGTGTTTTGTAGAGTTGTAATTCAAGTCCAAATCGAAGACCCAAGATCAGCTCAACAAAAAGGAAATTTACACCAGCTCTACATATCTTATTAGATTGATCAAGCTATGCCTCGACAAACTCTCAATCAACCAAGTTTTGAGAATTCTAAATCTCAATCAGGTCCATTAAGTCGGCTCATGACTTAATTTCGAGCCTTGCTAAAGTATTTAAGAGATCATCAGAGCCAACTAAATACAAGTACAGAAAACTTTTTACACGTATCTAAGGTTTCTAGAAACTAATTCTCTCCATCCACCATCTAACCAGACACATCAAAGTGAATCTGAAGAACAATTTTAGAAGAAGTTGGTGATCAAGCTAAAGTCACAACTCACAAAGCCTACACAAACAAATTGCTGTGAGAATCTTTGAGGTGGTCCTTGGAGTCACAGACTGGAAGTTCATGTTTGATGGAATCCAGATTAGAAGAGTCAAACTGGGTTAAAATAGCACGTAGTCATTGTTGTAAGTTACTATTAAAGGAAGCAACTAAAAGTAAGGCTTTATTTCAATTGTAAAAACTTCAATTCCAATAGTGGATTTTGATTTAGGGTTGGTGGTAAACTCTTCGTGTGTTTTTTCCTTTGGTTTTGACCATAGGTTTTTCACATCGTCAACAGATCACCTGTTTTATTTACTTTTCTACACTTCATATTATTGTGATTTTTTGTTGTGGCTGATTAATCTTAATTTCATTGTACACCATAATCGGCTAATTAAAGAAATTGGCATGATTTCACATAGTTTAATCAACAGGGTCTAAACCATAACTTTTCAATATATATATGGACTTAATCAATGCTTTCATGTGTTCAGATGTTTGTATTGCTGCAATCCTACATCAATGAAAATTGAATTTTTCGAAACTGGCCATCCATTTCATATATACAAAGGCATGTAGTAATTATACAGCTAAGTGATTTCACCACAATAACGATGAACCAATCGAGTTAAGAATATATACCTCATGTCTATATATAGATAATCATGGATATTGTAATGGGTATATTTATAGATCTTGTCTCCAACTTGTGTAAAAAACACAGCCTTCACACTAACGAAAGTGAAAGATCAACTGCTGAAAAACAATATGAATTGAAGTCAGATAACATGATAATCCAGAAAAACTGATAACCTATACAGCAGAGTTATTTCAAAATATAAAATTAATGACGGCCACAATTATTCTAATAGAATACTATGCTATTCTCAACTTTTAGGCTATACCTGGCATTCCTCGTAATTTATTGTGGCAGTTTCAATGAGCATGCTTACAAGATAATGTATAATCTTAAGCATGTAATAGTAATAGAAAATGCAAGTTGAATTGAAACTCTAGCCTCAACATGAATATATGGTGGGCTTTGTAAACAATGTCTCATGGATTCAAACAGAATTTCTAGTCCACCTCTTCTGGGGCATGAACTTATATACTCTTTGCTGGGCAAACATAGGGAAACTTCTCATTTTCCAATAAGAGGAAGAATCAGTTTCTCTTCCATCTAATGCACTAAACGTGATGCCTACAAAGGATTTCCATAGATTCTAGAGTTTCCAAAAAAGAACATAACATTATGGAATATGTATTTTAATTTTTAAAGCTTGAAAACCATCAGTTTTAAGTAGAGCATGGAAACCTCTGCAGTGATAGTTCAATGGCAGCCTTGACACACAGACATAGGCCGCTCTGTCTTTCTATGGTCTTGACAGTCAACATATCTCCTGAACCTTGCCTTTCTAAAAGATATTTCATCCCAAAGTAATGGCTTGGCCTGAATATTTCTTGACCAAGACAAAAAGTCAAAAAGAATAAGCACATCTTTTTTCTTTTTTTGGTAGAGGAATCAGCACCTGTATTGTGTATTTGATGGGATTCCAGATTCTATCACCTTAATCTAAAACCGAACTCCAAATTTCTAGTGCAAGAATGAAGAGAGTTTAAATTCATGTGTTTCATCTAATTTCGAAAGGTATCTGAAGTATTGGACCATTTAGACAATATTCTAGTCAATCAGTCAGCACTTGACCCTTAATTTTTCTCAGTTAACTAAATCATCACACCTTCACCCAAACCAACTTCCAATACGCAGGATGAGGGGCCATAAACTAAACAAAATGATTAAATAATTGGTCAGCAGTTTGTTAAATTAGAGGGGGTTCATATATACTTTTGTAGCATGAATGAACTAATAAATGTGAGGTGAAAAACTATGCTTCTAAGCTAATAATATGAAATAAATAAAACCAAACTACACTTACAATGAGAACTAAAAATGAGGATCAAAAGAGAAAAGACTTCTTTGTTCGTCTGTTGGATTCAACAACCATCGGCAGAACATCCACGCCGCCCCAACCACTGATAAAAGTGACAGCATTGCAAGAAAACCAAACTGTGAAGCATCGTTTCCAACAATTGCAACTCCCAACATTACAGACTCTGCCAAACTAGCAACTGCAACCTCTGTTGTCCCAATAATATTTGCTTTCGATGATGGGATTGCAGTTTGTAGAATCTGTGCCCCCACAACATCATATGACATGTGTCCTAATCTCGATAATACCTGCATATGGAAGTAGATTAACATTTTCTTTTGATTTTCAGAAAAATACTTAAAACTTTTCCTAGGTAAGCATGATTCAAATCTAACACTTCCAATCACCCAAAAGATTGAAATCTGATTCTAATAGTTATGCTACATTTTTTATAATTCAATATATACCATTCTTATTTCAGTTTGGTCATTTTAAAATATTATGGGAATTTTGCTAAATTTAGAATCACACCTGGACCTATCAATTCCTATGCTATTCCAGTAAAGTCTTTCATTTTGTGCATGAAATTCTCTTAGCACCATATCTTGTAAGGGATTCCAAGTATGTTCAGCAGCTTAAATGATTTCATTGAATTGTTGTTCTAATTCAAACCTGCATAGGATCTGATAAGCATTTCTATGGCTAAAATTTACTAATTCTTTTAATTTTTCAGCACTGACTTCAGAATCTGATGATTCTGATCCACTTCATTTTATCAAATCAGCTACATTTTTATTCTTTTGTATTTACTGCTTCTGACTTTATACATTAATCAGAGTTACACCCGCACCTAGTATAACCCCTTACCTTGTGCTGCGTTAACAAGTCAACTTTATTTAATAAGCTTTTACTAGTATTATCTTTACTACTCAATTATTTAATCTAAGTGGATAACAAGAAAGTTAACAGTGATTCTTACAATCAAAGATAAGAAGAAAAGAAGGGGGCTCTGCTGGGTAAGACATCCACTCCAATATACTCCAACAGCTAAGGTAAGAAGTGAAGCCTGAAATATCAATCCAACTGCTCCAGCCTGGTGAAGGAAATTCTCAAGATTTAGGCCTCAAATGGGAAACTTGTAGAATACTAGAAACAGGAAGATCAAACAGAAGACGTAACCTTTAAAATTCCAAATCGCCTGACTAAATCTGCAGATATAAATGTTGCTGCAACTCCCATAAAAGCACATACTCCACTAAATGCTCCAATAATTGATGGATTTAGACCTGTTAAAAAGTCCCACATTGTAGTTAGAATGGAATTTCTGGGAAAAACAAGAGAAATATACACACACACACACACACACACACACACAAACATATATATATTTCAAAAGAGAAATGTAGAAAAGCATTTTGATAAACAGATTTCGAAAGAAAAAAGGTACTGTAGTGCAAGCTAAGAATCCCTACTTCCCAGCATCAGACTACAAATAGCATATTTTCTAGCAATGAAGACCCAGCAATCTATCAAATAAAGTACCAAAGGGAGCAAAAAACAAGACAAAACAAAATTTGAGAAAGTGAATTCCAGTTTATGAAAAATCAGGGCAAACAACAGTACAAAATAAAAATTTTATTACTAATCAAAAAAAAAATTCTAGTTTATGAAATTCTGGGCATGAATTTCTGTAATAATTACTCAAAGGGATACTCCTTGAAGTTTATGTAATTTATAATTTATAATTCTAAGTTAACCCCAGGAGTAGCACAATCAGCTAGAGATCATGCATCATAAAATGGAGGTCACTAGTTTGAAAATCCCCTTCCTCCTCTTGGGGCCAAAACTTACTAATAAATTTTTTTTTCATCATTCTAAGCTTCATTTACAAGAGCGCGCACACACAAAGCTCCTTAGAGTTCAAATAGAGGCACTTCAACCCCCCCACTCTAGGCTACTATACATAATCTAAATCTTAATTTATCATATAAGTCACATGACTGTTTTACACACCATTGATAGAAACAGTTCTACTCTTTCCCTGTTTTTGTACAAGCCTAAAACTCTTACACACTTTGTGTAGAATCAACTTAAATGTAACAATAAAAGGACAAGTGCTTCTACATAACATATAGGAGCTAAGTTTCCACAAAATCCATTCAAACAATAGCGTCACACATAATATTTTCTGAAAAGCTTCCCAAAGCAGACCAGCAAAGGGACACAAAATGCCACCATTTCAAACCATGGGCTATTCTTAAATTCAAACAGGTAACAAAATTGATGGGTCCATGTACAGTTGATAGTTATAGTTCCTAGTTCTGTGAATATACACTGCATCATACTGCTATATGTGGGTTGATATTCAACTCAGATGTGAACATTCACTCATAAACTGACTGATACTGAAATTTTGACAATCAAAAGCCAACTAGAGATATTGCATATTGTCAAAAGACAAAAATGTTTGGGAAGTACCACGCTGTGTTAAAAATGCTGTCATCAAACTGCCCGGAGTGAGAACCACATTGAAGTAGAGTAGCACACAGGCTAGGCTTGCAGGAAGAACTGGCTGCTGTATGTATTCCTTCCACCCATGTTTAATAGCTTCCAGACCTATATCCACTGGTTTTCCAGATGATTGAATGAGTATAGCATGAGAAGACACCCTTCTATACAATAATCAAATAGACATATTTTACCTATATTGTCATCCTCAGGCAAGGATTCCCCAGTGGACGTTCTGCAATAGGTTTGTGAAGTTTTAGTTCGATCAAGAACACCAGTAGAGAGCTTGTTGGTTAACCATGTGAGGACAACCTGAGGAATGGAGTACAAAAATGAAGATGACTTCCAATCAAGAACCATAAAAGGAGCAAGCTGAAAAAAAAAAATTACCACAATGGGCAATGAGCATAACATCAAACCAGCAGCAAACTTCAAGCAAGTCACTGGGTCAAACTTAGTGAGAAGAACGCCAAATAGGGATGCCCCAGCTATCTGAAATTGTAGATAAAAATAAGTCCCATGAATTCAAGTTATACAAACAATATCTAGAAGTTCACTGTTTGCACTCTATAATGCTGGCACTCACCAAAAAAGGTCAACTACCATACCATAAACATGCATGTATAACCCAACTGATTAATCACTACAAATCACAAATGATCATAAAATGAGCAAGCACCTCACAGAGAAGATCAATTCGGCTTAGAACAGCATTAGCTTTTGCAAGTGCAATTGGCCTATTTATTCCTGCTAACTGTGCAAACAAGAAATATAATTAGGACATACTCAAACTCCCAGTAGAAGAAAAGGATAACCATCAATACATATTAAGGGAACAAGAATGTAAAGGAAAGCACAACCAGCACAACCCAATCACGCTCCATAGCAACCCCTGTTGCCACTCCAAATAGCCTTTCAACAGCCCCAGCTAATACTAGCACAATGAACCAAGGACGTAGAAGCATAGATGAAGTGGAGCTATGAGGAACAGAGTGGGCATAAATTATCATTGATGCAGATAACAACTGTGCAGCTGCCTGAGAAAACCAGTCCAGGAGATAGGGGAACAAATTAAACAGAAAGAGAGGTAGTCCCATGTCTAGCTTGGATACATGATAATTAGATAACATACCTGGACACTATTCAAACAAATATATGAAGGTACTCTTGGGAAATGGTCCATAAGTTTTCCAATCAAAGGTCCTCCACCAATTATTACAAGCTGTTCCAAATGAAGCTTGTCAGAAAGTATATTCTTCCAAATCTATCATATATCAGATATTTATCATTCTGGAATTATAGCAACCTTAGTGAAGAATCCTATGACAGCCACTGGTAGAAGACTTGGATGGAGCAATGCAATAGCAGAAGGCCAAGCAAAATTCCAAAGCTGCTCCACTAAATTCCCAGCAACACAACTTGCATAAAGAGCTGAAATTTACAGGCCTTCAGGTTAGGAATTGCTACAAAAATCCAGCACATTCTACAATTTAAATGATACGTCATGAAACCACTAAGCAAGAAAAATCTTGGCTGATCTATTGCATTTTTATTTGAACTGAATGGAACCCACATATCCATATGATGAGACTTCATTTTGGTGCAGCATTAACTATAAATACAGTAATTATCTTTCTTTCTGTTTAAAATTTTAATTTTTTTTCTTTCACAAGAGAACAATTGACCCATATATGGTAAGATAAATAAACTGGCTTTCTACACAGATGTTAATATGTACAAAGGCCAGTGTGGGAATCGGAAAAGCTGAATCTCTTCTGAGACCAGAGAAGAGTCTTCCCACTCATTTATACACATCTGATTCTCCAAAGCACTCATACTTCATGACAAACATAAACTGATCAAACCTCAAAATTTCATAAGAAGGACCCAATAATTTGTATGAAACTAAGAATCCTCACATCAAAATTAGTTTCTAGCTTAGAAATTCATAATGTTGGAATGTAAATACTTATTGCATATGGAGAGCCCCTACATTAGACAGTTATAAAGTATGTTCCACCTTATAGGATACCTATCATATTAAACATTCAATTACATAAATAAAATGATTAAATATATATTGATTTAATAGGAATGTCACAGTTTTTCAAGCTATTTCCATGCTGCAAGGTGGAGGCTCTTACCATATAATCCAGCTGGATGGGCTGGAGTTGCTGCAAGGGCATTTTGCTCCTCCTCTGATAAAACCTACAAATTTTGTAATAGATTAATGAGAGAAACAAATTGAGACTCAAGAATAATATAAACTTGAAAAATATTAAAAGATGGCATGACAAATATGTTGAAAGAGCACAATGGAACGTACAGGCAAATTTGTGAAATGACTATCTACATAAGTATCTTCTGTCAGTAAATTCAATGAGTCAGTCTCAAGAATTTCAGATTTGAGATGAACAATTGGGACTGAACAGTTAGGTTCAAGTGCTGAAAAATCTTGTGGGAGCTCATCCTCAGCGGCAACCTGATTGAACTGTACATCGGCATTTGTTATCGAACAGCTTGAAATTAAACTATCAAACCTGCGAGCCAATGAAAAAGAAAAATGAATTTTGTTTTCACAATTAGTTCTTTCATGAGTCATACTGTTAAGCTCTATTATTCAAGTTCTCCACTTTTCACTTAAGTTTTCACCATTTCAAGACGTTTCAAATTCCTATGAATAAGATGGCGCAACTAAGCTGAATATCTGTATTAGACCCACTTACTCACATGACTGGAACTCATCAAATGTAATAGCATTGACAATTTCTTCATGTTTACCACATTTTCTCAGCGACCAAACTGAGGAGAAAGCAAACATGTGATGTTTTCAATTTCCCTAAACAATAACTCAGTTTCACTAAGTTAACTAGTTTTATTGCAAACAAAGTACAAGTCCCAAAAATCTTAAAACAGTTCAAAACTCAAATTTTTTTTCCTGTTTCCCAAGTTTTCTCAGCAACCAAGCTGAGAAGAAAGCTAAATCTGTAATGTTCTTGTTTACAGTTTACCATATACAATAACCCCAACTATATTAGTTCTGTTAGACCCATTTGAGCACAAGTCCCAACTCCCAAAATTTATCCAATAAAAAATAATCTTCCTATCCCAGATTCTCTCAGTAACCAAACAGAGCAAAAAACTCATAATTTAGGCTCACCTGCAAGAACCATCCTGGATCCATTTAACAACAAGTTGCAAAATTTACAATATATATTCAAAATTCAGTATTTCCTATCTCAACAACAAACAGTTGCATTACCTATGCCACACTTTCTCAACAAACAAACAGTGCAGAAACCAAATTTATGAAACTGTTGAATTACATTAAATCAATTTAAGCACACCTCCCAAAAGCCATAAATAAACACAGCCTTATCTATTCCCCACACTATCTCAGCAACCAGATAGAGCAAAAGTCCCCAAATTCACAAAAACAATTCAAAACTCAATGTTTCCATTACATTTCGTGGTTCAGCCTAATCAACCCAAATACTTGTATATATACCCAGTAGAGTAAAACCAACCAAAAATCATAAAACAACACAAAAATTGTATCTTTTTATTTTCCCACACTTTCTCAGCAACCAAACCAAAAAAAAAAAACCAAAAGGCCAAAAATTTAGTCTCACCTGCAAGAACTGTAAGGTTCGAAACTCAACCATCTGCGAGAAGAGAATCGATTATGAACTCGAGAAGAAGGTGGTGGCAGCTGTAGAGAAACTTGGGGGATCGAGAATTTGTTGAATGAAGTGAAAGAAAGTGAGGAATGGTTGATTGTTGCTGTGACCAGTGTAGCCATGGTTGCTTCTTCTTCTTCTTCTTCTTCAAGTGATGTGGCTTGAAGGAGGAGGAGAACCAAATGGGTTCCTTCCTACTCATGCAGCAGAACTCAAAAACAGAAACAAAAAAGATTGAATTTTGAGAAGTGGGTTTGGACACTTAAGCTCTCATAGTGTAATCCCAAATGGGTTCTCGGAATTCACATTACAAAAAAATGTATAAAAAAATAAATCTGGGTTTGTTTTATTTTCAAAGAATACAACTGGTTTTCTGGGTTTGGCTACGCAGGCTTATCTGTAGTGTTAGTCTTGGGGTCTGAAGTGAAGACTCTGAATTGTGAGAATTCTGTGTTTGAGAGGACAGGCAGTTGGGCGGACAGTTCAACTTCAAAGCGTTTGTTCTGTGTGTGTGGCCCTCAGTTTTAGATAACTGGTGAGTTTTGTATATTCAATGTTTTTTTTTTTTTTTTGGGGGGTAATTTTAATCTCTGTGCGTGTCACGGTGTCAGTGTGTGTGCCTCAGTTTTACATTATTGACTATTAAAATAAATAAATAAATAAAAAGGAAGTTTCAAAAATCCTCTCCCAGCATAGGAGCTCTTCTCTCGTCTAGCAGGAGTCCCCTCTCCCTTCTTTGATACGGGTTCTCCCTGGGTTTGCTGTAGCCCTTAATTTATGTTCTACTCTACACTAACATGGATCAAGCAGTCATTGAAGGCCTACAACATCTCCAACTCACTAAAGAAGAAGAAGAAGACATTTCCATCTCAACCACTGGTAAAACAGAGCTTTTAGAGGAATGCGCACTGAGTCTCTTTGGCAAACTTCTAGCAGATCAAAATCAGAACTTGAGAGCGTTGAAAAGTACTCTCAGATCTGCTTGGAAGCTGGGTTCCGATCTGAGGATTGTGGATGTTGGAAAGAATATTTTTCAATTCAAATTTAATTCCAAATACCAGATGGAATGGGTTGAAAGGAACGGTCCGTGGAATTTCGACAACAATCTTTTGCTAATGTGCAGATGGAAAAAAGGATTATCAGTCACAAACATCTCCTTCACCCATTCTCCATTTTGGGTTCAAGTCTGGGGCCTTCCCTTTGAGAATATGTCTGAAGAAGTTGGAAGGGATCTAGGCAACAGATTGGGTAAGTACATAGAAACAGATAAACGGTCTTGGCTGTCAGAGCAAGCCAAATTCATGAGGATACGCGTGGGTTTACCCATTGACAGACCGCTGCGGAGGGGCGGCAACATTGTTAATCCGGAAGGTGAGAAGTTTTGGGTTACTTTCAAGTACGAAAGGCTGCCCACCTTTTGCTTTCTTTGTGGAATTCTAGGACATGATGAGAAGCACTGCTCAGGAAAATCAAGCACTGCTGAAGCACACAGGCAGTACGGTGATTGGCTACGGGCTAACGGGGGTTCTAAAATCGGAAGTGACAAGCTCAAACCATCCAATAGCAGGGGCTTCGGAGATTATAGGGAAGGTGGTTCAGCTGATTAGTAAGCACCGTTGGCCTCTGATTCAATGGACACAGAGGTGGAGCCGATGGGTTTTCCAATGACAATTCAAAATACTACTCTTCCCAAGAACACACAGCCGGGTCATGTGGGAGCTTCAGACACGCCATCAGTCAAAATGTCAGCAAGCAACCCGGCTAAAGGTGAACAGGTTAGTTCATTGAGCCTAACGCCTCTTTTTGACAAAAATTCAAATAATTCCCAAAAAATCTTTGTAACGGGAAAGGAGATATGTGATGAATCATCCTTCGTGGGCCTCCCTAAGCAACACCCCTCTGAGGCCCATGAGGTTACCAGCCCACCAAAAGAAAAGAAAGCGGCCCTCATTAACAATGATACTTCTACTGTCCCTCAAAGCCCAAAAAAAGGATACTGGAAAAGAATAGCTAGAGCCCAAGGGAAGCAAAACCAATCAATTAACTCAGACACTCAAAATTTTGTGGGTCTCTCGGGCCTAAAAAGAACAAATAGGCTTGACTTCTCTGAAGAGAATGAAGATGAAGGTAAACCTTTGAAGAAACTTCGTGACTTACACCACTACAACACACATGATATTCCTGAGAGATCGGCGGTGGCTGCCAAGCAGCACCGCCGAGAGCCATGATTTCCTTATGTTGGAACTGCCGGGGAATTGGGAACCCCCGGACAGTTTTTGCCCTCCGCGATTATGTGCGGAGCTGGAATCCCAATTTAGTTTTCCTCTCAGAAACTAAATCAAAGAGCAGACGTATGGAAAAAATAAAATTCAAACTTGGTTTTACAAATGGATTATGTGTTTCGAGTAGGGGTCGAAGTGGTGGCCTTGCACTACTATGGTCCAATGACACAAAGTTGGAGATTAAGAGCTATTCCAACCATCATATTGATGCGATAATCACGGAGGCTGAAAATGGTTTTGTTTGGAGATTTACTGGGTTCTACGGTTATCCGGAGACCCATCTTAGGGAAGAATCTTGGAAACTTCTCTCCTTCCTTAATAGTCAATTTAATTTGCCTTGGTTTTGCTGTGGTGATTTTAATGAGATTCTCTCAATGACTGAAAAAGCAGGTGGTGCCCAACGCTCCCAAAATCAGATGGATGGTTTTCGTTGAATTGTAAATCATTGTGGCTTCAAGGACCTGGGATACTGTGGCCCAGATTATACTTGGTGTAATATGAAGGAAGGGAGTAATAGAATCTCGCTTCGCCTCGACAGAGCTTTTGCTACTAATGAATGGCTCGGACACTTCAAGGATCCAACAGTTCACCACTTGGCTGATTCCACTTCTGACCATTGCATTCTCGCAACCACGGACTCACCCCCTTCATCTCGTAGAGGTAAACGCCGTTTCCACTTTGAAGCTATGTGGGCCAAAAGAGAGGATTGCCATGATGTGATTGAGGCTGCTTGGCATTCTGGTACTTTCTCTGTCACTTCTGAGGGGATTGTCTCTAACCTCCAACGATGTGCCAGTGCGCTGGCAAGCTGGAATCAGAACGTTGTTGGTAACATTCCAAAGAAAATAACGGAGAAAAGAAGAGCTCTAAACTCCATTACCACTGTAGACCAGCAAGGCAATAGAGGGGCAGAAATAAATTAGCTCAGAAAAGAATTAAATGACCTTCTAGACAGTGAGGAGATCATTTGGCGACAACGTAGCAAAGTCCATTGGTATAGGGAGGGCGACAGAAATACGAAATTTTTTCATGCCCGTGCTTCGGAACGGAGGAAAAAGAATTCCATTTCGGGGCTATGGAATGAGGATGGTATATGGTGCGACAGTAAGGAAAGTATCACTGCCACGGCTTTATCCTATTTTGAGAATATCTACACTTCTTCATCTCCCACCGGAATCAATGAAGTCATCAATGCAATCCCTAGGCGTGTTACGGATGAAATGAACTCTGAGCTCACCAAAACTTTTACAAGTGAGGAAGTCTTAAAGGCACTGAAGCAACTCCACCCCACAAAAGCACCTAGGCCTGACGGTATGTCTGCGATCTTTTTTCATAATTATTGGGACATTGTTGGACCTAGCATCACAAACATGGTATTAAATGTGCTGAATTCAAATCTACCTATGACTGAAATAAACAAAACCAACATCTCACTCATCCCAAAAACCAACCAGCCAGTCAGAATGACAGAATTCCGCCCCATTAGCCTCTGTAACACCACATATAAAATTATTTCTAAGGTCCTTGCCAATAGGTTTAAAGCCATACTACCTAACATCATATCTGAAAACCAAAGTGCATTTACCCCAAACCGCCTAATAACAGATAATGTCCTTGTTGCCTTCAAGTTCATGCACTACCTAAATCATAAAAATGAAGGAAAAGAAAATTATATGTCTATTAAATTGGACATGAGCAAGGCATTTGATAGGGTAGAATGGAGTTTCATTAAAGGTGTGATGGAGAAATTGGGTTTTATGGAAAAATGGATTCATCTTATTATGAATTGTGTCTCTTCTGTTTCTTATTCAGTGCTTATAAATGGGGAAGCTTTTGGGAACATTGCTCCTTCAAGGGGCATCAGACAGGGTGATCCGCTCTCCCCTTGCCTCTTCCTCCTTTGTGCCAAGGGTCTCTCAGCTCTTATTCATGAAGCTACCAGGAATCAACAAATTAACGGTATCTCCATTTGTAGAGGTTGCCCTTTAATTACTCACCTCTTCTTCGCCGATGACAGCCTCTTATTCTGCAAAGCAAAGGAGCAAGAATGTCATGCACTTGTCAGTATTCTTCATAGATATGAAGAGGCTTCGAGGCAGAAAATAAATACTGACAAATCTTCAGTATTTTTCAGTCCAAACACCTCCCAAGAATTAAGGGAAAGCATTTTTAACATTCTTGGTCCAATGCAAGATTCCAGGCATAGCAAGTATTTGGGGCTGCCCTCCATCATTGGGAAATCAAAAGCACAAATGTTTGCTGAAGTTAAGGACAGAGTGGCTAAAAAGCTTGCCGGCTGGAAGGGTAAACTCCTTTCAATTGGGGGGAGAGAGATACTTATCAAAGCGGTAGCTCAAACCGTGCCTACATACACTATGAGTTGCTTTCAACTCCCTAAGACTCTTTGCCAAGACCTAGAAAGTTTGATGAGAAGTTTTTGGTGGGGGCAAAAGGATAAAGAGAACAAGATTGCGTGGGTTAGTTGGAGGAAGATGTGTCGGTCTAAACTCCATGGTGGCATGGGCTTCAGAAACATACAAGCCTTTAACCTTGCTATGCTAGCTAAGCAAGGTTGGAGAATTCTCACAAATCCTAACTCCTTAATGGCTCGAGTCTTCAAAGCAAAATACTTTCCTTTTGACGATGTCCTCAACTCCAAAAAAGGGAGTAACCCCTCATATGCTTGGCGAAGCATCCACAATAGTCTTGACGTTATTAGAAAGGGCACAAGATGGAGGGTAGGCAATGGTCGGCGAATCCATATTTGGGACGATAGATGGTTGCCAACACCAACAACCCACAAGGTGGTTTCCCCTCGGGCTGACTATGGAGACTTTCCCATGGTGTCTTCCCTCATAGATCTTGACACTAGACGGTGGAAAGTCGATGTAATTAATGCTACTTTTCTACCTCATGAAGCCAGCACCATCCTTAAAATCCCCCTAAGTTTTAATCTTCCCGAGGATTGTCTTATCTGGATAGGTAACAAAATGGGTGAGTTCACGGTTAAAAGTGCATACTACATTGCATCTGGCTTGGTGGATTCCGTTGAGGAAGGTGAAAGCACCTCAGGTAGTTCATGGTCTTTATTGTGGAAACGGATATGGCAGCTGAAAGTCCCTCCGAAAATCAAAATTTTTGCTTGGAGGACTTGTGTCAATGGTCTTCCAACCATGCAAAATCTAAACCACAGGGGTGTCCATTGCTCTAGCTTCTGCCCGTTATGCGACAAAGCCATTGAAACTATAACCCATGCACTCCTTCACTGTGAACACGCAAAACTGACTTGGGCCTTTTGGTGCAATAGTCCTGTGGACCTTTCCACTTCTTGTGATATGGTAGAAATTGCATTAGATATTATTGCTAAAGGCTCCCTGCACGATCTTGAACTCTTTTTTGCTGTTGCATGGTCTATTTGGTGGAATCGTAACCAAGAAATTCATGAGGACTCGGGCTCCCCTCCTATTCAGGCTTGGGATTTGGCTGGTGGTGTTTTGGCGGAGTTCAAGGCTGCTTGCCTCTGTCCAGCTTTGTCCCAAGCTCTGCCTCTGTCTAGGTGGAAAGCTCCACCTACAGGTTACTTCAAAATCAATACTGATGCAGCAGCTTTTGATGATGAGAGGTGCTCGTGTATAGGAGTTGTCATCCGAGATTGCAGGGGTGTTGTTCTACCTGCTTCAAGCAAGGTTCTGCCTGCATCGTTCCCAGCTGAGATTTTTGAAGCGTTGGCCTTGCAAGAGGGTGTGCTTCTCGCAGCAGAAATGGAAGTCTCCCATGCCATTTTTGAGTCCGACTCCTTGTCCATCATTCAAGCAATCTCTGAAAAGCTCCATGGTGGTGAGTTTGGGCACATAATCAGGAACATTTGGGAAGTGGCTGCTTCGTTTACTTGGTGTTCTTTCAAACATCTGAAAAGGGAAGGCAACAAAGTTGCCCATGAGCTTGCAAGGATTGCTAGGAATTCTGGTGCTTCTCAGGTTTGGAAATGGTCTTGCCCAAGCTTGGTTGAGCATCTTCTTGTGGAGGACCTCTATTTGTAATACTTGTTTCTCTGTTTTGTATTACTTTTTGAGGACCTCTGGCTGTGCTATGTCTCCTTGTTGTGTTTCAATTTCAGATGAATGAAATTCACATATTTCCCATCAAAAAAAAAAAAAAAAAAAAATGAAAAAAAGGAGAGAGTCCTCAATTTCCCACTAAGAAATACTGATCTGAAACCTTCCNTGACATTACTTCATATATTTTGTGTAGAATTCTGAAATACATGTAAATGGAAAAAGTATAGGCAATTGGAACGCTTATATTACAGCTCAAGGTCGAGAAAGTGATACACAAACCAATGGTTTTGTGTTTAAGTATTGTAAAGTAACAGGAACTGGTACTGCATATTTAGGGAGGGCATATAGAAACCATTCGGCAGTAGTATATTTCAGGTCAACTTTCGACAATATTATTGCCCCAGCAGGTTGGGATATATGGAAACAAGCTGGAAAAGAGTATGTTCTTCTTCTTCTTTTCTCCATTTTACATTCATCTTATAGATTGTTTGACTTATCTTGATAAGCTAGCATTTGTTTTAAAAGCTTAAGTTTATAGGAAATAGTTAACATAGAGCTCGTTTGGCATTACGATTTCATGGAGAAGATGAGTGATTTTTAAATGAAAACAAACACAAAAAAGAGCCATTTGGCTTTGTATTTTTAAGAAAATTGTTTCTTTTCTTTTTTTTAATTGAGCAAAAACCAAGAAAGTGCATTTTCAAATCACAGCTTAAAGAGTATTTTTTTAGAATCACTAGAAAATTGTGTTTTCACATTACAGTTTTCACATATTACCAATGTGCTCAAAATAGTTGAGCCATTTTTCGATTGAATGTCGAGCAAGTAAGAATTTTTCTTCATATGTGTTCTTGTTGTATAGGAAATATATCACATATGCAGAGGTGGAATGCAAGGGACCAGGGGCAAACATGTCGAAACGTGTGAAATGGGAGAAAACATTAACGGCCGAACAACAGAAAAAGTTTGTCGATCAAAAATTGTTCTTAAACCAAGATGGTTGGATAGAAGAACAACGTCTGCATCTTTAGTCGCACCCTTTTCAACATGTGTTAATCATGTGTTAATCTGTTGTCATTCCCTCTACTACCACATATTTGTGGTATTTTATAGTGTTGGAATCTTGAGCAAGTATGCGTACGTATTAGCTGTAGTTGATGTAATAAATGCTCAATTATGAATTCCAATGCATTTTCAATTTTTTATTTTTTAAAACAAATGCCTTCTCAAATAATAAAACACATGTGCAGTTTAACTTTTTATTTATTGAAAAATGTATAAAAATATTATTTAATAAAACATTAAATGCATCCTAATCATTATCTTTACGACATTTGTAAACAGAATTCTTTATAATAAAAAAAAAAAAGATCATATATGTCTGTGTTTTCCAAATCTTCCTACATGTTCCCTTCTTTTTCCTCTACATAAAGAATCTTCATGGCCCGGTATATAGGACCGTTTCCTTAATCCTTGTTGTTGCGCATTGTGGTTAATTCTTGGGTTAATTAATCTCTAGGTAAATTGAGTTGAGATCATCTTTGTTTCCACTATATGGAGTTTCGAGTAGACTAGTGATCAAGTTGAGTGAATATGATGTGAACCAAGTGTTGACACCATACATCAAAATTGATTGGTATCTTGGCATAATGATAAAAAATAATCATTATAAAGTGGATACCATAAGATGAAATTCTATCGTATTTATAAAACTAATTAAAAAAAAAAAAAAAAGTAAAGTGTTGACCACATACATACAAGAGGCAAATAAAATTTGGAAACCCTTTTAGGTTCAAATCTTATGAAGTAAATGACAAAATAAATAAACATAGACCCATTTTAATTATATGGCCACTATTATTGTGCTTATTGCTTAACTCCGATAATGATTGGTAAATCGCCATCATTTTGTTTTTAGGAACAATTTACAAATGACCACTATTATTGTAAACTAGTGTATAGTTCTGTGTATGTGCATAAGTATAATTAAAAATAATCACAATTATACAGTTTAAATTATACATTTTTTTAGAAGAGGTTCAAATTATACATGAAATTAACTTGCACCTTTTTTAAACCATACATTTCTAATATATGTAATGGTTTCTCATAATATATATAAATATATATATATATATATAATTTATAATTAATTGATTTTAGACTATTTATTTTTTGCACCCAGTTATTCACTTGTCATAAAAATTAAAAACTTGAATGGACACTTGGCAGAAAATTGAACCCTAATTGAAATCCAATTTAGAATCTAATGGATTTAGACTCTTTGATTTTTACACCAAATACTTCACTTTTTTACACCAAATACTTTACTTTGCACAAAATTAAAAATTAAATGGGACACATGGCGCAAAATTAAGAATCCAATTAAAATCTAATTGGATTTTTCTATGAGCTTGGGCTATATATATATATAATAGAGAGAGAGAGAGAGAGAGAGAGAGAGAGATGAGTAAGGTTTGGATATTTTAGGAATCTAAAAATTGGAACCCAAATAAAAAAGGATTTGACTTATTTCCAGTACTTTTTTAAAATGGATCTCCTTTTATTTTAATTAGCATGTAACACATGCAAACGCATGGATGCATTTAAAATTAAACACAATTTTTATTATAAAAATATAAATAATTAGTCAAATTATAATTAAAAAAATTGTATGTTTTCTTTTTTTTTTTTTTTTAATTAGTTTTATAAATACGATAGAATTTCATCTTATGGTATCCACTTTATAATGATTATTTTTTATCATTATGCCAAGATACCAATCAATTTTGATGTATGGTGTCAACACTTGGTTCACATCATATTCACTCAACTTGATCACTAGTCTACTCGAAACTCCATATAGTGGAAACAAAGATGATCTCAACTCAATTTACCTAGAGATTAATTAACCCAAGAATTAACCACAATGCGCAACAACAAGGATTAAGGAAACGGTCCTATATACCGGGCCATGAAGATTCTTTATGTAGAGGAAAAAGAAGGGAACATGTAGGAAGATTTGGAAAACACAGACATATATGATCTTTTTTTTTTTTATTATAAAGAATTCTGTTTACAAATGTCGTAAAGATAATGATTAGGATGCATTTAATGTTTTATTAAATAATATTTTTATACATTTTTCAATAAATAAAAAGTTAAACTGCACATGTGTTTTATTATTTGAGAAGGCATTTGTTTTAAAAAATAAAAAATTGAAAATGCATTGGAATTCATAATTGAGCATTTATTACATCAACTACAGCTAATACGTACGCATACTTGCTCAAGATTCCAACACTATAAAATACCACAAATATGTGGTAGTAGAGGGAATGACAACAGATTAACACATGATTAACACATGTTGAAAAGGGTGCGACTAAAGATGCAGACGTTGTTCTTCTATCCAACCATCTTGGTTTAAGAACAATTTTTGATCGACAAACTTTTTCTGTTGTTCGGCCGTTAATGTTTTCTCCCATTTCACACGTTTCGACATGTTTGCCCCTGGTCCCTTGCATTCCACCTCTGCATATGTGATATATTTCCTATACAACAAGAACACATAAGAAGAAAAATTCTTACTTGCTCGACATTCAATCGAAAAATGGCTCAACTATTTTGAGCACATTGGTAATATGTGAAAACTGTAATGTGAAAACACAATTTTCTAGTGATTCTAAAAAAATACTCTTTAAGCTGTGATTTGAAAATGCACTTTCTTGGTTTTTGCTCAATTAAAAAAAAGAAAAGAAACAATTTTCTTAAAAATACAAAGCCAAATGGCTCTTTTTTGTGTTTGTTTTCATTTAAAAATCACTCATCTTCTCCATGAAATCGTAATGCCAAACGAGCTCTATGTTAACTATTTCCTATAAACTTAAGCTTTTAAAACAAATGCTAGCTTATCAAGATAAGTCAAACAATCTATAAGATGAATGTAAAATGGAGAAAAGAAGAAGAAGAACATACTCTTTTCCAGCTTGTTTCCATATATCCCAACCTGCTGGGGCAATAATATTGTCGAAAGTTGACCTGAAATATACTACTGCCGAATGGTTTCTATATGCCCTCCCTAAATATGCAGTACCAGTTCCTGTTACTTTACAATACTTAAACACAAAACCATTGGTTTGTGTATCACTTTCTCGACCTTGAGCTGTAATATAAGCGTTCCAATTGCCTATACTTTTTCCATTTACATGTATTTCAGAATTCTACACAAAATATATGAAGTAATGTCAAGGGGAGTATGTGATAAAAGATAAAGATAATATATGAGTCTGGTTAATGTGTGTCTTTAGGGCACGTATTAATTATCTATTTTGGAAAGATTTTTCTATGGAAAATTAAAAAAGTTGTCAAAACAGTAAATAACTTTTTCGTTTTTCTATAAAAATTTTTTTAAAATTGATTACTAATATATGCCTTAAGGACATACATTAGTAATTTTCATAATATATATATATATATATTTGAATAATGTTCCCTTTAGTATTGGTAAAAAGAAATATGATTTAACCTTGTTGATTCTAACCTGATAAAGTGATTGACCATAACCCCAGATGAAGTCTATTGCACCTTCAACATAGCAACCATCAAAAAAGTGACGACCAACTAAGTCAGTGAGTGTATCTTGTATGCCAATAAAACCACATTCATAAAATGATGCTTTGTCTGCATAAAGAAGAGCTGCTGGTGCCCATGTAATCTTTTTCACCACATCATTTACCAGCACGAGGTCATATGTATTCTAGCAGTAGCAGCAATATAAGGAAAGCCAATTAATAATTAAAATAAGTNCACAAATATGTGGTAGTAGAGGGAATGACAACAGATTAACACATGATTAACACATGTTGAAAAGGGTGCGACTAAAGATGCAGACGTTGTTCTTCTATCCAACCATCTTGGTTTAAGAACAATTTTTGATCGACAAACTTTTTCTGTTGTTCGGCCGTTAATGTTTTCTCCCATTTCACACGTTTCGACATGTTTGCCCCTGGTCCCTTGCATTCCACCTCTGCATATGTGATATATTTCCTATACAACAAGAACACATATGAAGAAAAATTCTTACTTGCTCGACATTCAATCGAAAAATGGCTCAACTATTTTGAGCACATTGGTAATATGTGAAAACTGTAATGTGAAAACACAATTTTCTAGTGATTCTAAAAAAATACTCTTTAAGCTGTGATTTGAAAATGCACTTTCTTGGTTTTTGCTCAATTAAAAAAAAGAAAAGAAACAATTTTCTTAAAAATACAAAGCCAAATGGCTCTTTTTTGTGTTTGTTTTCATTTAAAAATCACTCATCTTCTCCATGAAATCGTAATGCCAAACGAGCTCTATGTTAACTATTTCCTATAAACTTAAGCTTTTAAAACAAATGCTAGCTTATCAAGATCAGTCAAACAATCTATAAGATGAATGTAAAATGGAGAAAAGAAGAAGAAGAACATACTCTTTTCCAGCTTGTTTCCATATATCCCAACCTGCTGGGGCAATAATATTGTCGAAAGTTGACCTGAAATATACTACTGCCGAATGGTTTCTATATGCCCTCCCTAAATATGCAGTACCAGTTCCTGTTACTTTACAATACTTAAACACAAAACCATTGGTTTGTGTATCACTTTCTCGACCTTGAGCTGTAATATAAGCGTTCCAATTGCCTATACTTTTTCCATTTACATGTATTTCAGAATTCTACACAAAATATATGAAGTAATGTCAAGGGGAGTATGTGATAAAAGATAAAGATAATATATAGTCTGGTTAATGTGTGTCTTTAGGGCACGTATTAATATCTATTTTGGAAAGATTTTTTATGGAAAATTAAAAAAGTTGTTAAAACATAAATAACTTTTTCGTTTTTCTATAAAAATTTTTAAAATTGATTACTAATATATGCCTTAAGGACATACATTAGTAATTTCATAATATATATATATATATATTTGAATAATGTTCCCTTTAGTATTGGTAAAAAGAAATATGATTTAACCTTGTTGATTCTAACCTGATAAAGTGATTGACCATAACCCCAGATGAAGTCTATTGCACCTTCAACATAGCAACCATCAAAAAAGTGACGACCAACTAAGTCAGTGAGTGTATCTTGTATGCCAATAAAACCACATTCATAAAATGATGCTTTGTCTGCATAAAGAAGAGCTGCTGGTGCCCATGTAATCTTTTTCACCACATCATTTACCAGCACGAGGTCATATGTATTCTAGCAGTAGCAGCAATATAAGGAAAGCCAATTAATAATTAAAATAAGTGTTGGAATTCTTTTGCTATTTTTAAATATTTTTACCTGCCAATAATAGAAACTTTTTAGTTTCAATTATTAACTTTTTGTGTTAGCCAGATGAAACTTTCTTGCTCGACATTCAATCGAAAAATGGCTCAACTATTTTGAGCACATTGGTAATATGTGAAAACTGTAATGTGAAAACACAATTTTCTAGTGATTCTAAAAAAATACTCTTTAAGCTGTGATTTGAAAATGCACTTTCTTGGTTTTTGCTCAATTAAAAAAAAGAAAAGAAACAATTTTCTTAAAAATACAAAGCCAAATGGCTCTTTTTTGTGTTTGTTTTCATTTAAAAATCACTCATCTTCTCCATGAAATCGTAATGCCAAACGAGCTCTATGTTAACTATTTCCTATAAACTTAAGCTTTTAAAACAAATGCTAGCTTATCAAGATCAGTCAAACAATCTATAAGATGAATGTAAAATGGAGAAAAGAAGAAGAAGAACATACTCTTTTCCAGCTTGTTTCCATATATCCCAACCTGCTGGGGCAATAATATTGTCGAAAGTTGACCTGAAATATACTACTGCCGAATGGTTTCTATATGCCCTCCCTAAATATGCAGTACCAGTTCCTGTTACTTTACAATACTTAAACACAAAACCATTGGTTTGTGTATCACTTTCTCGACCTTGAGCTGTAATATAAGCGTTCCAATTGCCTATACTTTTTCCATTTACATGTATTTCAGAATTCTACACAAAATATATGAAGTAATGTCAAGGGAAGTATGTGATAAAAGATAAAGATAATATATAAGTCTGGTTAATGTGTGTCTTTAGGGCACGTATTAACTATCTATTTTGGAAAGATTTTTTTATGGAAAATTGAAAAAGTTGTTAAAACAATAAATAACTTTTTCGTTTTTCTATAAAAAATTTCTTAAAATTGATTACTAATATATGCCTTAAGGACATACATTAGTAATTTCCATAATATATATATATTTATATATTTCTGAATAATGTTCCCTTTAGTATTGGTAAAAAGAAATATGATTTAACCTTGTTGATTCTAACCTGATAAAGTGATTGACCATAACCCCAGATGAAGTCTATTGCACCTTCAACATAGCAACCATCAAAAAAGTGACGACCAACTAAGTCAGTGAGTGTATCTTGTATGCCAATAAAACCACATTCATAAAATGATGCTTTGTCTGCATAAAGAAGAGCTGCTGGTGCCCATGTAATCTTTTTCACCACATCATTTACCAGCACGAGGTCATATGTATTCTAGCAGTAGCAGCAATATAAGGAAAGCCAATTAATAATTAAAATAAGTGTTGGAATTCTTTTGCTATTTTTAAATATTTTTACCTGCCAATAATAGAAACTTTTTAGTTTTCAATTATTAACTTTTTGTGTTAGCCCAAGATGAAACTTTTTGAGTTTTGCCTAACCTTGAATGTAATATTACGAGCCATAAAATTTGAAGCATACAACTTGAAGGTTGAACTTTCCAAGGAGTTTCCAGAATCATCCCATTCTATCACAGTCGATAGCCTACTCTTTCCCTTAAGAATAATGTATTGTTTATCTTTAGGGATTGTAACTCTCTCTCTAGACAATAAAAGAAAAAAGAATATTATTAGTGACTGAAATTTAATGGATAGCTTATTATAAATGAAAATTGGAGTTATATATATATATAGTATATATACTAATGTTGATTTACTTGTAAACACCAGCATTGAGAAGGATAATTGTCCATTGTTTGTTATTTGATGGGATTGAATCGATGGCCTTCTGCACTGTGGTGAATTGTCCCTTGCCTGACTTATCAACTAGGATAGTCTTAGTAGAAGTGGACACATTTAGGAAAAGGAAGAGAGTCAGTGTAAAGTAGAAAATAAATGCAGGAGATACCATTATGAAGAGATGCAATGGTGAAAATTTTTTCACCTGATGATGAATAAATTCTCTATTTAAAGCTATCAATGTTGCAAGATACAATGAATCAGTTGGCAAGAAATGCTAAAATAGAAAGTGTGACAAGATTTTGACAAATATAGAGCATATCGCATTTCCTTACCTAAAATTTCTTTTCTACTTTTGGATAAGATAAATTATTTTTTCTATTTAGGGACTATTAACAATATCTATTCTAAATTTCACTATTTAGGGACTATTATTTAGGGAGGAAAGGGTTTGAGCTGCGCGGTTAGCCGTATATTTTAATTATATCTTAAAAAAAAAAAATTCTATTATCTATTCTAAATTCTAATTTATATTTAAATAATATCTCTTCAATAACTTTTTTATTCTTTTCTTTTCTTTTCCCTTTGCAAGTCAAAAAAAGATTGCATCTTCTCTCTTTTCTCCTTTCCTCCCCATTTCCCAAACATATATAAGGAAAGCGATTTCTTTTCCTTTTCTCCTCCCTTCTTTTCCTTTCTCTTCTCTCAATTGTAACAAACAAAGTGATAATTTAGGCTCAACTGCAAGAACTATCCTGGATCCTTGCAAAAATTACAATATATACTCAAAACTCAGCATTTCCTATCTCAATGTTAAGAACTGAATTATAGTAGTTGAATTCGAGGTCAACTAGGCCTCCTTGAATAAGATGAGAGAATTGAATTTGGGATAGAGAGAAGAAACAGAGAAAGAGTTATTTGATTTAGCAAAATGATTCAATGCCCTCCTTACAATTGGTTATTCCCTTATATACATGTAACCCTCCTTCTATCATAACCGTATAACTACCTTCTAACTACCATGACAGCTCATAGTCTAACCAACTCCAGCTCACACTCTAACTAACTCTTACACGTGTTACTAACTACACTGGCAGCCCCCTTGATCAGCTGTGCACGCATGCTGCATCAGCAACTCCTGCCTTCCTCATCAGCAACTTGGCCACCCTCTGTCAATACCCTATCATGCAGCCCTCTTACATAAGCCACCAACCCCACCTGCATTGGTCATCAGCACCACATGCATTGCCCATCAGCACCACATCACCAGCATCCCATACTCATGTTCAACCTTGCTTCACTTATTCAACCTTGCTTAACTAAGTTCCTAACAATACCTCCTCCTTTAAAACACCTTGCCCACAAGGTGTGGGAACTTATTTTGCAACTCAAACAAATTCTCCCAGGTAGCATCAGCTGTGCTCTCATCCTGCCACTGCACAAGTACCTGAGTGATAAGTCTGCTCCTCAATTGATGGGTCCTGGTATCTAATACAGCCACAGGTTCAGGAGCAAGGATATGTTCTGCAGAGACCACTGGTAAAGCAGGTCTAGGACTGACCTTAGCACCCAACTTAGCCTTAAGGTTTGAGACATGAAAGACAGGATGAATCAAGGACCCTTCAGGCAGATCAAGTTTGTAAGACACCTCACCAATCTTCTGCACAACCTGGAAGGGACCATAAAAACGAGGAGCAAGCTTCCCAAAATTTCTGGGCTGCACTGAAGCTTGCTTGTAAGGTTGAAGCCTGAGATAAACCCAATCTCCCACCTCAAAGGACCTGTCCACCCTCTTCTTATCAGCAAACCACTTCATTCTCTCCTGAGCTAACTTCAAATTGCTTTTCAACAATGAAAAGAGCTGCTGCCTGTCATGCAAATAAGAGTCTACTGCTGCAACCCTTGTTACTCCTTGCACATACTCCATAACCTTAGGAGAGGGATAACCATAAAGGGCCTCAAACGGAGTGAGTTTAATGGAAGTGTGGAAATTAGTATTGAACCAAAACTCTGCCATAGGCAACCAATCCACCCAAGAAACAGGTCTGTCAGCAGCAAAGGCTCGCAAGTAATGCTCTAGGCTCTTGTTTACTACTTCAGTCTGCCCATCAGATTGAGGATGATAAGAAGAAGACATAGCCAAGTTAGTTCCCTGTAATCTCATCAATTCTGACCAGAATTT
Organism: Quercus suber; assembly: GCF_002906115.3. Taxonomy (NCBI): domain Eukaryota; kingdom Viridiplantae; phylum Streptophyta; class Magnoliopsida; order Fagales; family Fagaceae; genus Quercus; species Quercus suber. The sequence continues at coordinate 1,212,738 of NW_027069528.1, read as the reverse complement.
GGAGGTGAATACTGGATCTCTATCACTCACAATTGTAGAAGGCATACCATGTAACTTGAAGACATATTGCATGAACACTTGAGCAACCTTAGCAGCTGTGTAAGGATGAGCTAATGGGATGAAATGCACATATTTAGTCAACCTATCCACCACTACAAAGATGACTGACTTCTGTTGGGACTTAGGCAGCCCTTCTACAAAATCCATGCTAATGTCTAACCAAGGTCTCTCAGGGATAGCCAATGGCTGCAGCAACCCAGCAGGTGAGCAAGTTTCACTCTTCAACCTTTGGCATATATCACATTCCCTCACAAATTCCTTTAAATCCTTCACCATACCAGACCAGTAGAAGTCTTTTTTAAGCCTCTGGAAGGACTTTAGATAGCCAGAGTGACCCCCTAAAGGGCTAGCATGTACCTGGTTTAACACCTTAGCCTTCAATTCTTGGGCTGCACTACCCAAGAACAACCTTCCTTTATAAAACAACAAACCATTTTGAAGAGTAAACCCAACTGGAATGTCACCACCAGACTGAATGGCACTGACTATTTTCTGGACTGCAGCATCAGATGCATAAGTCAACTTGAGATCTTCCAACCAAGTAAGATTAGGAAATGAAATCATACACAAGGTGCCCACCTTTGTACTCTCCAACTCCCCATCCTGCATAACTTCTTTCCTTGAAAGTGCATCAGCCACCAGGTTTTCTTTACCATGTTTATATTCCACCAAGAATGCATAGCCAAGGAGTTTAGAAATCCATTTCTGCTGTGCAGGGGTCCCAATCTTTTGTTCCAACAAGTACTTAAGGCTTTGATGGTCTGTCTTAATCACAAAGGACCTGCCAAGGAGATAAGGTCTCCATTTCTTCACTGCAACTACCAAAGCCAGCAACTCTTTCTCATATGTTGAGAGAGCAAGGTTCTTACCTTTCAAGGCTTGACTGTGGTAAGCAATTGGCCTTTGATCTTGCATAAGGACAGCCCCCACACCCACACCTGAAGCATCACATTCCACCACAAATGACTTAGTAAAATCAGGTAAGGCCAGAACAGGTGGGTTGGACATGGCATCCTTAAGACATTGGAAGGCTTGTGAAGCTTCAGGGTTCCAATGGAAAGAATCTTTCCTCAATAAGGCTGTTAGAGGTGCAGCAATCAGTCCATACCCCTTAACAAACTTTCTGTAGTAGCCAGTCAACCCCAGGAACCCCCTTAAGGCCTTCACATCTTTAGGAATAGGCCATTGCTGCATAGCAGCAGTCTTCCTTGGATCAGTCCTCACTCCATCTCCAGATATGAGGTGTCCTAAATATTCTACTTCCTTACAAGCAAACACACACTTTGATTGTTTGGCATACAATTGATGTTTCACCAGAACTTCCAAGACCAAATGAAGATGATGCACATGATCACTCACATTCTTACTATAAACCAGAATATCATCAAAGAATACCAACACAAATCTCCTTAAGTAAGGTTTAAAAACAGAATTCATAAGAGATTGGAAGGTGGAAGGTGCATTGGTTAAGCCAAATGGCATGACCAAGAACTCATAATGCCCTTCATGAGTCCTAAAAGCAGTTTTTTGAATGTCATCCTCCCTCATTCTAATTTGATGGTACCCGGACCTCAAATCTAATTTAGAAAAGACAGCTGCACCAAACAATTCATCCAGCAGCTCATCTATGACAGGTATAGGGTATTTATCCTTGATGGTTTCTTGATTTAAAGCCCTATAATCTATGCACATTCTCCATGAACCATCTGCCTTTCTAACTAAGAGGACTGGTGATGCAAAAGGACTGCTACTATCTCTAATCAATCCAGCAGATAATAACTCTTTAACAATCTTCTCAATTTCATTCTTTTGATAGTAAGGGTACCTGTAAGGCCTTTGGCAGATAGCTTGTGCTCCCTCCTTCAAGTTGATTTGGTGTTCATGATCCCTTAAAGGTGGCAGCCCCTCTGGTGTAGCAAAAACTGACTGGAACTCCTTCAACAAAGCAGCCACTTCTCCAGGTAGCAAGTCTGCTCCTTCTGCAGTGAATAAGTGGGGCTGAAATGTAATGTGAAGGACCAACCCTTTGTTCACAGATTGCTTTAAAAAAATGTTTCCATCTTGTACTTGAGATCTTGCACTCCTCAGCCCTTGTAGCAGCACCTGCTTATGGTTATAACCAAAGCTCATGGTAAGCATCTTGAAATCCCACTGAATTACTCCCAAGGTGCCCAACCATTGAGTCCCAAACACTAAGTCACAACCCCCCATTGTCAACACATGCAATTGCACTACAAACTCATGTCCTTGTACCCAAACTGGTACCTCTTTACACACACCTTGAGTCTTGATCACTTCTCCATTGGCAACCTTGACCTCCAAGACTTGAGAAGTATCAATGTTTATGTGCAAATGTGATACCAATGCAGCATCAATGAAGTTGTGAGTACTCCCTGAATCAATAAGGATCACAAGGGACTTATGCTTGATCCTTCCCTTGACCCTCATGGTGCCTGAAGCAGGAGTGCCACTCAAAGCATACAAGGTAATCTCCACATCTTCTTGATTCTGTTCAACCTGATCTGCATAACTACTTTCCTCTAATTCACTGACCTGAACCTCAGAGTTGGCATTTCCTTGAGAAACTTCTACATAATCCAACAGAAATAACATGGCATTCTTGCACTTATGGCCAGGAGCCCACTTATCATCACAATTATAACACAATCCCTTCTTCCTTCTTTCCTCCATTTGAGCAGGGGATATCCTCTTGAGAGGCAGCCTTGGTTTAGTTTCAAAAAGTGAAGGGTTTTTCGGAGGAACCCCCAAAATAGAAGGTTTGCTTTGATCCCCTGGTACCTTAGTAACCCTCTTGCAACTCAAATTGTACTCTTCCTGAATTTTTGCCAAACCAAAAGCCTCATTCAATGAATTAGGACTCAACATTCTCACTGGCAGCCTTATCTCATCCCTTAATCCACTTAAGAAACAACTCAACTTGTGAGTAGCAGATAGACCTTTAATCCTATTAGATAACATCTCAAACTGAGTCTTATACAGAGACACTGAAGCAGTTTGTCTCAGCCGAGTCAATGTCTCCATTGGATCATCATAAGCTGTGGTACCAAATCTGATATGCAATGCTTGAACTAGTGACTCCCAATCTCCAAAGAGACCTACCTCTTCACTGTCTTGGAACCAGATCAAAGCCTCACCATCCATATGAAATGAAGCTAACATCAATTTCTCAGTAATTGGTGTGTTATAATACCTGAAGTATTGGTTGGCTTTGTAAACCCAACTTGCTGGATCTTCTCCAAAAAACCTTGGAAATTCCAGGCGCACTGTTCGAGCAATAGCCATTGTTGAAGAATTTGCATTCCTAGGTTCACCATATGTTGGAGAACGAGGTACTCCACCTTGATCAGAATTACTCCTCTGCACTAGAATAGCCAATTGTTGAGTCATTTCATTCATTGCACGCGTATGCACTCCTTGAATGGTGCGAATTTCTTGGATTTCCTTATCATGATGATTTCGCATGTCCTGAATCTCTTTGTTTTGATGATCACTTGCAGTCTTCAATAAAGCTATAGCCTCTTGTGTTGAAGCAGTGGTTGATCGTGTTTCAGCCATAGCCGAGGAAGGCCAAGCTCTGATACCAAATGTTAAGAACTGAATTATAGTAGTTGAATTCGAGGTCAACTAGGCCTCCTTGAACAAGATGAGAGAATTGAATTTGGGATAGAGAGAAGAAACAGAGAAAGAGTTATTTGATTTAGCAAAATGATTCAATGCCCTCCTTACAATTGGTTATTCCCTTATATACATGTAACCCTCCTTCTATCATAACCGTATAACTACCTTCTAACTACCATGACAGCTCATAGTCTAACCAACTCCAGCTCACACTCTAACTAACTCTTACACGTGTTACTAACTACACTGGCAGCCCCCTTGATCAGCTGTGCACGCATGCTGCATCAGCAACTCCTGCCTTCCTCATCAGCAACTTGGCCACCCTCTGTCAATACCCTATCATGCAGCCCTCTTACATAAGCCACCAACCCCACCTGCATTGGTCATCAGCACCACATGCATTGCCCATCAGCACCACATCACCAGCATCCCATACTCATGTTCAACCTTGCTTCACTTATTCAACCTTGCTTAACTAAGTTCCTAACAATCACCAACAAACATTTGCATTCCCTATGCCACTTTTTTTCAACAAACAAATAGTGCAAAAACCAAATTTATGAAATAGTCTTATTATATTAAATCAATTCAATTAAGCACACCTCCCAAAAGCCATAAATAAACACAACCTTATCTATTCCCCACACTATATCTCAGCAACCAGATAGAGCAAAAGTCCCCAAATTCACAAAAACAAATTTTCCATAACATGTCATGGTTCAGCCTAATCAACGTAAATACTTGTTTTCTCAACCAAAAAAAAAAAAAAAAAAAAAAACCCTGAATACTTGTATATACCCAGAAGAGTAAAACCACCCAAAAATCTTGAAATCATGCAAAAAATAATATAACAACTAAAAAAATCAAAGCTATTTTTCCGCACTTTATTAGCAACCAAATCAAAAAGACCAAAATTTTAGTCTCACTTGCAGGAACTGTAAGGTTGGAAACTCAACCACCTGCGAGAAGAGAATGAATTATGAACTCGAGAAGAAGGTGGTGGCAACTATAGTCTATAGAGAAACTTGGGGGATCGAGAATTTGTTGAAGGGAGTGAAAGAAAGTGAAGAATAGTTCATTATTGTTGTGATCAGTGTAGCCTAGGGTAGCAATTTGTGTTCGTGGGTCGAGTTCGTGTCGTGTCAAACCATGAGTATTTGGATATATGGGTTGACCCAAACCCGACCTATTTAGTAAATATGTCGGGAATTCTCAAACCAAACATGACCTATTTATTAAAAAGGTGGACTCAATCTAACATGTTTAACTCGTTTAATTAACAAGTCATGTAAAGGTCAATACAAATTACCCATTTAATAAGCTATGTGATTAATAGGTCATACGTAACCTATATAATTTTTATCAATTTCCATATATATAAAATTAAAATACAATTACAACAATAAATATAGTAATATACATATAAAAAACCATAAATTAAGCAATAATATCAAAATAACTAATAACTTAATAAGCTAAACAGGTCAAATGGGTCAGACGAGTTCGCAAATTAAACACAAACACGGCCTGTTTATTAAACGGGTTCATCGTGTCAATCCGAATATAACCCGAACTCGTTTAGGCTCAACCCATGACCTTTTTATAAACAAGTTAGTCGTGTTTGGTTCGTGGATTGTGTTAGATTTTGCCACCCCTAGCCATCGTTGCTTCTTCTTCAAGTGTGGCTTGAAGGAGGAGAACCAAGTGGGTTCCTTCCTACTCATGTAGCATAACTCAAAAACTAAAACAAAAATGTTTGAATTTTGAGAAGTGGGTTTGGTCACTTAGGCATCCCAAATTGGTTCTTATAATTCACATCACAAAAAGAAAAAAAAAGAAAACTGGGTTTTTTTTTTTTTTTCATAGAATATAACTGGTTTTTTTGTGTTTATTTTAGGCATGGTTTTAAAAATTGAACTAGTTAAAGAACCAAAAAGATGAGGGATTTCTCATTATTTGGTCCAAGATTGAACTGAAGGTCTAACTAGTAATGTCATTAATAATTTAATTAATAAATTTAAAAATTAAATAAATGTATAATATTAATAACTAATCATATTTAATAAAAAATTTTGAAAAATATTTAAAAGAGTTTTCAACTATCCAATGCCTTATACTTAATAAGTATAAACAATAAATGAACATTACAAAATTAAAAATTATTTTTTAACAATTTTCCTCCATGATCCTTTACAATAGAATTGAAAATTATGGATTTAATTGGACCCCCTTCAAATAAAATTTAATATGATTTGATAAGTTTTTTAATAGATACTTATACTACAAATAAACGGTGCAAAATTAGATACTAGTGACTTATAAAGTCAAAATTTAAAATGTAAATATTATTTTATGTTTCTTTTGAAAAAAAAAAAATTAGTATTCCACCCTAGCTCCACCATTAATATAAATTCAAAAGTAATAATAATTATAAAAAACATAGTAAAGTTAGCAGCTTGTCACTCACAAATTCCTAGTTCCCACCACTCACCTTCGTCACCTATCCTCTTAAAATAATACAACATCAAGTACCCACCACTCATCTACCCTCTCAAAAGAATACAACATTAATGAAACAAAAACCACTACAATCTTGTGAAGGATTCTTGGTCTCTCAACTCAAATTCTATTACTGATAGCATCAAAAGCTTTACCATGGTAGTGAAAAACTAGAATAGGGATATCTTTGGCAACGTCCTTCATAGGAAGAGGAGAATTGAAGCCAGACTTCTTGGTATCCAAAAAGCTCTGGCAATGGGGCCAAATCCTTTTCTGGTAAATCTTGAAAAGGAGCTGAGGGAGGAATATCTCACCACTCTTTTCCAAGAGCAAGATTATTGGGCTAGTAAATCCAGAATTAATTGGCTTATTCAAGGGGAGAGAAATACTGCCTTTTTCCATGCTACAACAATCAACTGAAGAAGAAGAAACAAAATCTTAGCCATTAAAGACAATATGGGGAATTGGCTTGTTAATATTCAGGAAGTTGCTGACTTTATTAGAAATGGGTTCCTTAACCTTTTCACTACTGAGATGAGCTATGCTCTTAGAAACATATGGAAACCTCCTAACTGGAATGCCTGCCTCTCAAATGATGATGTCATCTTCCTTGAAAAGGAAGTTTCGCCTAGAGAAATTCATGCTGCCATGTGGTCTCTAAAGCCTTGGAAGACCCCAGCACCTGATGGTTTTCATGTGGGCTTCTTTCAACAATTTTGGCCTACTGTTGGCAATTCGGTTGTCTTGGAAATTCAGAACATCTTCAAGACCAAATGCATTCCTATAGATCTGAATCACACCCTTATCACTCTTATCCCGAAGTGTGACAGCCCAGAATCTCTTGGGAATTATAGACCCATTGGTCTCTGCAATACCATTTACAAGGTGGTCACTAAAATCATAGTCAATAGACTTCGCCCCATGTTATCCAAGCTAGTCTCGCCTCTCCAAACAGCCTTTGTGCCTGGTAGAAGAGGGCTGGATAATGTGATTATTGCCCAAGAGATCATTCATTCTATTGGGCAGAAAAAAGGGAGAGAAGGGTACATGGCCATAAAGATTGATCTAGAAAAAGCTTATGATCGGTTAGAATGGAACTTCATTCGAGATACTCTCATTCTATTCAATTTTCCTGGGAAGCTCTTGGATCTAATTATGAATTGTATCTCTTCTTCAACTATCTCTTTGCTCTTCAATGGTGGAGCTCTTGACCCCTTCCAACCCTTAAGGGGAATTAGACAAGGAGATCCTTTGTCTCCCTACATCTTTATTCTCTACATGGAAGTGCTTGGTTTTTTGATCAATGATAAGTGTGATTCCAATCTATGGGACCCAGTTAAAGCATCCAGAGAGGGACCAGCCTTTTCCCAATTATTTTTTGTTGATGACCTTATTCTTTTTGCTAAGGCTGACTTAAAAAATTGTCACAGTGTCAAGGAGGTGTTAGATACTTTCAGCATGCTTTCTGGGCAGAAGGTTAGTCCTATCAAATCTAAGGTCTACTTCTCTCCAAATGTCTCTGAGGACCTTAGACTTTCTCTTTGTGATATTCTGGGTTTTCACTCCATCTCTAATTTAGGCAAATACTTGGGATTTCCTTTGAAGCATGCTGGATCCACAAGCCAAGATTATAATTTTATTTTAGAAAGAGTTCAGTCCAAATTAGCTGGTTGGAAGGCGAACCTTTTATCCTTTACTGGTCGAGTGGTCCTTGCCCAATCCTCCACTTTGGCCATCCCTTCTTACATAATGCAGGGTGTTGCTCTCCTTGGAAAGGTCATTAATGCTATTGATAAACTCAATAGGGATTTTATTTGGGGCTCCACCCCAGATACAAGGAAAATGCACTTGCTGAGTTGGGACAAAGTCACTAAACCAAAAAAGGATGGTGGCTTGGGCTTACATGCAGGTAGACCAAAAAATTTAGCTTTGTTAGCAAATCTGAGGTGGAGACTTCATCATGAAAAGAACTCCCCTTGGGCCCAGGTTCTCACTAAGAAATATCGCAACAATTTTAGGTCTAATAGGCGATGTTCTAACACCTGGTCTGCCATTAAAAAAGGCAATGTGGTCTTTACCAAAGGAACTAGATGGCAAATTGGCAGTAATTCTCACCTGAAATTCTGGTTTGACAATTGGTGCCCTCTTGGAATTCTTAGGAACCTCATTGAAGGCCCTCTAAATGCCTCAGAGGAAGACTTGTTGGTCAGGGATGTCGTCTTGAATGGAGTTTGGGATTTTAGCTGAATTTCCTTCCACATCTCTCCCCAACTCCTTCTTTCAATTAAAGCTATTCCCCTTAGATGCAACTCGGAGAAAGAGGATACTATCATCTGGTCTTCCTCACCAAATGGTGATTTTGATCCTCAAAATGCTTAAAAAATTGCTGCCAACATCGCCAATTCCCCTCAGTTTGATGGCAGCTGGATTGGAAATTGGATATCATTCCTAAATAAATTTTTTTCTTTGGAAATGCTAGCTTCAATGTCTTCCTATCAATGCCTTCTTATCTCACAGAGGCATGTAAATTAGCCCCATTGCCCGACTTGCACAGAGTGTGAAGAGACCATTATTCATGTGTTAAGGGATTGCATCATTCCTAAAGATTTTTGGATGAAAAGCCACCTCCCATGCCCTGCCTCGGATTTCTTTGGTCTGGACCTAAAAATTGGCTGCTCAAATTCAGCCATATTAACAAACCTCATCACAGTGGCTCCTTTCCTTGGAAGATTCTCTTCCTTCATGGAATTTGGTTTTTCTGGTTGCAAAGAAATAACAGCATTTTCAAAGAGGCCAGATCAAATCCCAACCTTGCTTGGGAAGTTTATAATAGATCCTTAGAGTTTCATCTAATCATATCTCCTAAAATTACTCGTAGGCCTACTGATCTGAATTGGGTTAAATGGGAAAAACCAAACCCCGGTTGGTTCAAATTAAATACTGATGGATCTTCTTTAGGCAATCCCGGTAAGGCAGGGGGTGGGGGATCCTAAGAGACCATGATGGAAACTAGATCAAGGGATTTACTCGAGCCATTGGCTTGGCTTCTAGCCCTATTACTGAACTTTGGGTGCTAAGAGATGGTCTCATAATGTGCAACAATCTTAATATTCAGTCCTTTGTTGTTGAGATGGATGCTTCTATGATTATTAATATGCTTTGTAATGACAATGCTCGGTCTAGATCCTTATCTCCTTTAGTTAATGATTGCAGAATTCTTCTCAACAGGATCCCACAGCACAGAGTTCAACACTGCTATAGGGAAGCGAATAGATGTGCCGATGCTTTGGCAAGATGGGAGCAGATCACTGTATAGATTTTGTTTATTTTGATAATCCCCCTTCGTGTATTTTGAATCAAATTAGGCAAGATGCCTTAGAAACTTTGTATTGTAGGCGTAGCAGTAGCTGTGCTGCTATGCCTTAGTTTTTCTGTTTCCTTTCTTTTCTTTTATTGTATTCCACTTTACCCAAAAAAAAAAAAACTCCTTTACTCCCCAAATTCGTAAAAAAAATTCAAAATTCAATGTTTCCATTACATTTTATGGTTCAGCTCAGTGGCAGAGCCAAGATCTAACTTGAGAGGGGCAAAAATTTCATTTGACATTACATTTATGCATATGCAAGCGAACGTATACATATAATATTGAGATCAATTTGCAAAATAACAATCCATTTATGTGTATGCTAGGCAATATTTGAATACAAGAAAATTCAAAATAAAATAACGTATTCGTTATATTATATTTATCTGTTAGGGCTCATTTAGATAAAAAAATCATTTTGAAATTGTAATTATAAAAAAATGTTATATCAGAAGGGTTTTGGTTTTAAAAAAGTATCCTATTTATTAACCATTTATTTATATAATTTTTAAATGAATTTATTGTATTATATTATATAATAAAAGAAATGCATTTAAAAAGTCACCAAAGAAAGAGAGGAGAAAAATCAAACAATATTAGATTATAAGTTAGATATGCATCATGGTATCTATTTGTTTTATTTTGTTTTTATTTTTTATTTAATAGAATTAGGCTATGTTAATATAGGATGAGCTATTTTGAGATGGCATAAGTGGGCCATGCTCTCAATCCTCCCATGAAAGCAATTGCTTGTATTGTGTATATGGTTTTATAACTTTTCATCATTAATAATAGCTTTAAATTTTTACCTAAAATACGTCCAGACTAGCTAGTAAGTAAATATTAACAGATTTTTTGGGTAGGGCTAGGTGGGGCAAGTGCCACCTCTTGGCCCCCTTGGCTCTGCCCCTGGTTTAGCCTAACCAACCCAAATACTTGTATCGTACCCAGTAGAGTAAAACCACCCAAACATCATCAAATCATGCAAAAAATCATTTCTTTTTTTTCCCCACACTTTATTAGCAACCAAACCGAAAAGACCAAAAATTTGGCGAAAATGGCCTATTACCACTGTTTCTTGAAAAAATTAGTAATCTACCACTGTTTTGGAAATATATAGGGATCTACTACTTTTTAGGTACTCGACTTTAAGGAAATCGAGTTTCGCATGGTACTTGATTTTCATGGAAAAAATTTTGAAAAAATTTGATGGAACTTGAGTTCCATCAAAATTTTCTAGCAAATTTGAATGTTATTTTTTTAAAAAAATTGAGTTTTTGGAACACGAGTTTCACAAACTCAAGTTTAAAAAATTCAAGTTTCAAAAAGATGGTAAATCCCTACATATTTCCAAAATAGTGATGTATTGCTAATTTTTTCTGGAAACAGTGGTAGTGGGCCAATTTCGCCCCAAAAATTTAGTTTTACCTGCAGGAACGGTGAGGCTGGAAACTCAAACACCTGCAAGAAGAGAATCGATTATGAAATCGAGAAGAAGGTGGTGGCAGCTGTAGAGAAACTTGGGGATCGAGAATTCATTGAAGGGAGTGAATTAAGAAAGTGAGGAATAGTTGGTTGTTGTTGTGACCAGTGTAGCCATGGTTGCTTCTTCTTCTTCTTCAAGTGAAGTGGCTTGAAGGAGGAGAACCAAATGGGTTCCTTCCTACTCATGTAGCAAGACTCAAAGACAAAAACAAAAAAGATTGAATTTTGAGAAGTGGGTTTAGTCAGGCTCTTAGAGTCTAAATCCCAAATGGCTTTTCAAAATTTACATTAGAAAAAAAGTTAAAAAATCTGGGTTTGTTTTATTTTCAAAGAATATAACTAGTTTTTTAGGTTTGGCTATGTAGGCTTATCTGTTTGTATGTGTTTTAGCCTAGAGTGTTAGTTTTGGGGATTAAAGTGAGGACCTTGAAGTCTAGTGGCGGAGCTAGGAATTTATCTTTTGTTGGGGGGGGGGGGGGTGCCGAATAGAATATAAGGTAATAATTATATCATTTGAGCTTTAAAATTAATCTCTTCAAGTTCCACCATTGACGATCCAAAAGGAAGCTCTTCTGGTTTAATCACTAAAAATTTAGAAAAACGCTTATTGGATGTCAAAGATTTACATTAAAACCTAGAAGTGTATTGTTTTTTTGAATTATTATCTTTCTTTCTTTTGAAGAATGAATTAATGATTTTTATCTTTGCCCATATTATCAATTAAATTATAACCCACTAAGTATAATGACTGAGATTCAATAAAAACCAATAGTAGGCAAATTGTTTTTCAAATTTCAATGTCTAAAATGCTCATAAAAAAATTAAATGTATAAAAAATCTTATTGAATACAATTAATTAAATTTTCTAGTATTATTTTATATATGATATACTGTAGTATATTATATTCATTCATAATGCTATATAATATAAGATACTTTAACAACAAATAAGCATGAAAAGGAAAAATCATATGGCCCATACCTAACCACCCGGTTGGGGATTATCAATTGCTTTTGAAGACTTCAAGTTTCAACCATACACGTGGTAGAGGCAACAAGCAATTGATAAATGTTTCTCGGTTGGGCAAAATGTAATACTCTAGTACTCTACTTCGTAAACAATGGAAGAACCAAAGAAATAATGAAAAGAAAAGCAGAAGAAAAAAAAAAGGAGCAAATCAAATTAGGATGCCAGAGACTGAGAGAAGTGTGTAGACTCACTTGTTATGGTTGCCACCATTGCATCATACGTATTTGTTGTATTGCTTTAGTTACGTTGGAATGAGATTCTAGCGAACTTGCAGCGATGGATGAAAATCTAGAAACCCTTTTTTTTTTTGTGAGATAATTGTTAAAATATCTGTATGTTTATTGTAAGTTTGTGAATGTCTGGTTCTTGCATATCTATTGCGTAAAATTTTTCAAATTTGGTTTGGATGACTCATAGATTGTATATCTACTTTTTTTTTTCCCAATAATTTTGGGGGGGCCAAGGACCCTCTTGGTCCCAACGTGGCTCCACCACTCCTGAACTGTGAGAATGTGTGTTTGAGATAGCCAGTTGGGCAAATAGTTCAACTTCAAAGTGTTTGTTCTGTGTGTGGACTCAGTTTTACATCAGTGACTTTAGCAATAAAAGTTAACCAATGTTTTAAGCGTATTGATTTAATAAATATGTTTAAAAGCTTTTTTTATTTATTAATTTTTTAAATAATTTTTTATATTTCTCATAAAAAATAGCGTCAAAACTTTTTCTAAACTTCAGTGTTTGTTTCGTGTGTGGGGCTTAGTTTTAAATTAGTGGGCTTAGTTTTAAATTAGTGACTACATTATGCGAGAAAAGTTAACAAATGTTTTAAGCACATTGGTTTAGTAAATATTTTTAAAAGCTTTTTTATAAAAAATAAAATAAAAAATTTTGACAATTTTTTATATTTCTCATAAAAAAGTAGTATCAAATTTTTTTCTAAAATAATTTATTAACAAGTGAAATATTAACGGATGCCATAAGAGTATTTGTTAGTGAACCTTTTTTAGAAAGTTTTTATGAAAAGAAAAAAGTTATTAATGTTCTAACATCTTTTTCTATTTTCTATAAAAATTGTGTCAAAACTTTTTAAAAATAGTTTATTAATAATTGGTCAATGACACCCATTAACAATACCACAATTGTTCTAAAGCACCGTTAACATGACTATTTTGTAATTTTTGTGTTTGTGTTTTTTTAATTTAGAAAAGGTGAAAGCTCTTTTGGGTTGTCACTTGTGGGCCATGTGAGGAGTTTGGGTGGTTCATCTGTCATCAACTAGATTTTGCCGAGTTCCATTGTAGAGTTACATAAGGAAGGCTATGAACTATTTTGATTAGAAATTTCGAAGGAAGTCAAGAACTAGGAAGAGAGGTCTTACAAGCCAAGACTTTTCTAGAGCTGTAGCCCATGTGCTATGCTGATTATCGAGGATGACATTTGTAAATTGTTACTAAAATAAAAAAGATAGCGTTTTACCGTTAATTGTTGGAATTAGAAAATTTTTAGGTACTCTCAGATTTAAGTGGTAAGTACAATAATTGTGGTAATCTATACTACTATTTAAAGAGTTTCCTGATTTGAATTCTAACTTTTGGGTTCCCAAAATATCATAATCCTATTTACAATAATAGTGGGCATTTGTAAAATTTTCCCAAATTAGGAAAGCTCCTAAAATAATGGGTCTATGTTTATTTGTATAGTTATTTACTTTGAGAAATGTTATATCTACAAAATTTTTCTAAAAAATCCTAAGTGGCAGGCTATTTTTTATTATTATAATTGGCGTAAAAAAGTAATGTCAGTGGTAGGTTCAAATTTGAAGTAATAACAACTAACCATCTATAATTTGTTGTGGATGTAGCACTTTTCATTTACTTCATAAGATTTGGGTCAAATATATAGCTAGTTTGGATGGAGGGAAAGTAGAGTAGAGTTGGCTGGAAATTAGTCTAATTTCCAGCCAACTTTACTCTATCACTAAAATTTTATTTGCCTTTTGTATGTATTCGGTTAACACTTTACCTTTTTTTAGATATGATAAAATTTCAATTTATAGTGTAATTTCTGACCAACTCTACTCTGTCTTCAAAATTTTATTTGCCTTTTGTATGTATTCGGTTAACACCTTACCTTATTTAGATATGATAAAATTTCAACTTATAGCATTTACTTTAGGATTATTGTTTTAATTATCAAACCAATAAACCAATTGATTTTGACATATGGGATCAACACTTGGTTCACTTCATATTCACTTGACTTGATCACTAGTCTACTCCAAACTACATGGTGTAAACAAAGATGATCTTAACTCAGTTTACCTAGAGATTAAATTAAACCAAGAATTAATCACAATGTATGACAATAAGGATGAAGTAAATGGTTCTTATATATCGGACCATGAAGATTCATTGTACAGAGTAGGGGTGTCCATGGGTCAGCAGGTCAAGTTTGTGCCCAACTCGCAATCGATTTGTTAAGAGGGTCAGGTTTCGCGGGTTGGTTTGTCGGTGGGTGGCATCAGTTTCAGGTGAGGCTAAAACCCTACGGAAAACATCGAAAAACGGCCAAAATCGGTGAGATTTCGACTGATCCGGCCAAGATCAGGTGAGGATTTCATCAAATTTGATAATTTTTCCCTCAAATCGTGCCGAGAATCATCGGATCTGGTGTATCTATGCCGGATTTGATTGTTTTGGTTCAAGTTTCATGGGTTTTGAGGGAGGGGACTTAAAATCAACCTGTCGGTGTCGAGTTTTGGAGATCGGGACCTGCATCTGATTGCCGTAGCAGTCGAATCGGGTGAACGCGGGTCGGGTACGGGCGGGTGGGTTGGACAACCCTAGTACAGAGGATAAAGAAGGGAACATGTTGGAAGATTTGGAAAGCACATTTAATCCTTGTTTTAATAATTTTGTTAATAAATATCCTAAGGGTAGTGATTAAGATGCATTTAATGCATTATTAAAGAATGTTTTTATACATTTAAAAAAAAGGTTAAATTGTACACACTTCTGTCGTACTCTTTTTTTGGGGTATGATATCCATTAATAGGCAATTTGCTATACTAAGTTATCATAACATCATATTTGATAGTTTCATCCTCACATTGTGCAGTTCTAACATCATATGTGATAATTCTTTTGTCACATGCGGTGGTTATCTTATTTTTTCTTACATTTGATGGTTTTTTTTCTTACATTTGATGGTTTCATTCTCACATTGTGTAGTTCTAACATCACATTTAATAGTTTGTCACATTTGGTAGTTCTCTTATTTTTTTTTCTCACATTTGACGGTTTTATCATTACATTGTATAGTTCCAACATCACATGTGACAGTTCTTTTGTCACATTTGGTGGTTTCCTTATTTTTTCTCACATTCGATGGTTCCATCCTAACATTGTGTAATTCTAATATCACATTTGACAGTACTTTTATCACATTTGGTGGTCTTTTTTTTTTACTCACATTTGACTGTTCCATCCTTACATTGTGTAGTTCTAACATCACATTTGACAGCTCTTTTGTCATAATAGATGGTTCCCTTATTTTTTTTCCTCAAATTTGACAGTTTCATCCTCACATTGTCCAGTTCCAACATCACACGTGACGGTTTTTTTGTCACATTTGGTGGATCAATATTTTTTCTCACATTTGACGGTTCCATCCTCAGATTGTGCAGTTTCAACATCGCATTTGATAGTACTTTTGTTACATTTGGTGGTTCATTTTTTTCCCTCACATTTAATGGTTTTATCCTCACATTATGTAGTACCAACATCACATGTGCCTGTACTTTTGTCACATTCGATGGTTCCTTTATTTTTTCTCACATTTGAGGTTCCACTATCACATTGTGTAGTTCTAACATTATATGTGATTGTTCTTTTGTCATATTTGGTTGTTCCTTTATTTTTTTTCTCACATTTGATGGGTTCATTGTTACATTCAGTAGTACTAACATCACATTTGACAATACTTTTGTCACATTTAGTGGTTCCTTTTTTTTTTTTTTTTTTTT
>NW_027069528.1:1173257-1196042 GCF_002906115.3 Quercus suber | reverse complement strand
TCAACCAACCTCCACCGTACGCACCTTTCGGTGCGGCCACTAAAGAATTGCTTATGCACTAAACAGCTGCTTATATACGCTTACTAAAAGACTGACTTTCATTCATTAGGCCAGCGTGAAACTAAGAAAGAGAGATGTGCCTAAAGCGGAACACAAAATACAGGGCGTTGCAATCTACAATAACTAGCAAATTTTGTCAGAAGATATGATAATACAGCATCAACGAGCAGCAGAAAAATAAAATTCACAAGCTACAGACTTCAAGACAATTGTAAACCCGGGTATATGCCACTTTACTTTGACAAATGAAGCTCCAGTTGCTGCAATTTCCACTCAAATTGCTCTAAATATGCATGAGGTGCCTGATTGGGTTTCAAGGAAGACAATGCAACAAATTAGTAACAGCCAAAATGTAGGTGCAAACTTTTATAACCCAAAGACCAGAAACTAGAAGGAAAAAAACAACTTAGGAACAGCCAAACTATAAGATAAAATCTAACCGGAATGAATACAAAGAACATGCTCTTCAGAAACCAAAACAAAAGAAAGGAGGAACACCCACTTCTCAAATCAATTTCAGAAAATATCATTGCATATCCACAATTTTTTCATAACATAATATAAACATTTGACAAACTTTTTATAATCTCATCCATTTTCAAGTATTTGATACAAGAGAAGTTCTTTAAAACCAAAACATCAACCACTATAGGCTTTCATCACTAAACCTGATGCACCCTCTCTTTTTCAAATATAAATATCATGGCAAGAACTTGATATAGTCACCCAACTATAATTACCTTGATTTGTTACTAAAGAATACTAGAAGTGTAAATGATGCAAACAAGCAATTACATTGATCAAGCATTATTAGTTACTTGATATCAAGAAATGATGGCTGATTAAGCATTAGTATAACTAAATTGCTTGAGTAAAACTCACATTTATAAGTTATAAGATGAAATATAATACATTATGATACATGAAATTATCTATCATAAAAGAAGTAAAAAAAAAAAAACAGCGACTTCTCAAAAAAGATGTTAAAACATAAGAATCCAAAGAAGAAGCTGTTTAGACTCTAACCCATTGAACATATATGACAATGGACATTAATGACACTATGTAATAAACAAAACACACACACACAGCATCTCTCACTGTCCTGCTCTATTTGCCCTCAATTCCTTCTTATTTCAAGATGCAGAATGGCTTCATTATATTCAAAGAACAACAAAATATATAGATAGATAAGCCAAACTAAATAAATATTGTGAAGGTAATTGTGGAAACAACTACAATCCATTACCAAACCAAAGAACAATTATGGCCCAATAAAATCTCTAAACATACTGCAAACTAACAATATCCAGAGAAGTACGAAATTTACTAGTGATATTAAAACTTGCGCAGATATGAAAAAATACGATTGGATTCCAACTATCACAGGAAGTATTCACAATAACAATTATATAAGTACATGTTACACCAGAATACATAAAACCATAAAGCACGTGACAGATACAAAATGAATTATGCAAACTTATCCCAGGCAAACACAATAAAATTCAACAATTATCTCATTCCGGCTAGTGAATATTGATACTGACAAAACATGACACAACCATAACCTATCACTAGTCGCTAACCCATGTGATGCACGGGAAAACTATTAAATATGATTTTTTAAAAATATTTTTATTAATTTGTTTTTGCTATTGACAATGTTTTTTATTGTAATAGTTTGAATATTTATTATAGGACAAAGTTTAACATGACTACATATTTTGAAAATCTAATCGTTGATTGCAAGTTCTTTATGTTTTTAACACACATATCAAATTTCATACTAATTGGATGTTATTTACTATTAAATCCATAAACTTATTTTTTTATGTGTAATTTTAAACTATAAAAAACTTGAAATCTAAATATTTGATTGATGATATAGTTATTGATATTTGATTTTCTAGAAATTTAGCTATTATTCATATTTTTGTACTTTCTGTTGATTCCTATGCACTAAGAAGGTTTTTTGTTTATCCTTAAATTGTCATCAATAAAGTTCCATTACTTACCACACAAAAAACTCAAAGTTGCACTAAGAAGGTTTTTTTGTTATCCTCAAATTTTCATCAATAAAGTTCCATTACTTACCACACAAAAAACTCAAAGTCTATGAGCATATTCTAACATAAAAAGCAAACCAAAAATTACCCTTTAAGTTGTGGAGACTCATTTACCACAAACCAAAGCATTATACTTCTTCATCAAAAAGTCAACCTTTTATAATACTATATAAAAGATTCTCAAAGCATTGTCCCAAAAATGCCAATTTGATATAAGTCTAGCAAATAAAAAATTTGGATATCCTATTGCAAGTCTATCAAATAAAAAATTTGGATATCCTATTGCACTTCTACCAGCCTTATCTAATTTTGTAACTTCAAATCTTTGCATAAAGGTTTAATTTATGCCTTTTGATTTCTCAAAATGTTTTTTATGTTGTACTTTGTTTTGTTACTAAGTGGCTACTTTTTACTTTTTAGGACTATCATAAATAGATAACAGCTATGTCCATTCTTCTAAAAAAAAACACACTTTATTTTTATTTCCATAAAAAATGTTGCGTACAGTTTCTTGGTTTTAAAAGTTGTTGTTAAATCCTGAATTTAAGCTCTTTTTGACTTTTATTATAGATGTGTACTAAGTGGCTAAACCAAAATTTTCTCTTAAAAAAACATAAGAAACAATTGAGGAAAAAGATTAAATAAAAGTTTGGATAAATTTCAAAATGTAGAATACTCAAATATCAAACTAAATTCAGTACTAATAATAAAAAGGAATAGATATGGACTTTAACAATTTTAACTTAGTAATACTATTATTTAAGCATATTTATATTTTTAGAGGTAGAGTCGATTAATTGGGTGTTGGAAAAATAAACTCTTCTAATAATGAGTAACTAGACATGATTCAATTGGCCTTGCACTCAACCACTTATAATTTGGACTGTAAAATGGACTGGACTAACCTAAGATTAAATTTGATTGTAACTAAAAATTCTACATAAAAAAAATTAAAAATTAAAAAAACTGAAAAGGCAATATAATATATTAGTATTAGCTCAGTGGGTAAGCAAATTTCACTGGCTAACTATAACTTGAACTTTGCCTTACAAAAAGGCATGATTTTGTTTTTAAGTATGTCAAATGAGTCCGCAAATTTAATTAATTTTAAGTAGAAATGAGTTTGGAAATAAAATTTAGACATTTCTCTTTTCTAAATTATATTTTGCTCACATTGATCTAAAATTCATAACCTAAAGGTTAATACTAAATTATAACATCATCTTCCAATCATTAAGACATTGATGACTACATTAACAAAATTGCCAAAAATGAATTATAATTACCTATAAAAGCCAAAAATAAAGCTTAAACAAAGAATCTAGATCTTCTCTCGCGTTCTTAGTTCTCTCAATATTGGGGTGAACCAAGCGAGTACTTGCAGACTAGATAAAGAAACTGTTGAATTCTTGAAGCAAATCTTCTCTTCATTCACTCAATTTTAAAGCGAGATTGTTTTGGCAATGAAATTGTTTCTTAATCTTCTCCCATGGTGTGTGCCTGTGTGCATTGATCTCCTTTTAGCATTACGTGATTTACTCACCGGTGAAGATAAAGATCAAAACAAAACCCTAATTTCAAATGATCTGTTGGCTGCATATCATTTAGATTTGCTTGGGTTTAATTACAATGAAGAGCTTGAACTTGGGTCTTAGGTGTTAGGGTAATGAGTTCTATTGTACTATGAAATCGTGTTATTATTATGAGTTTATTAATAAGATCTTAATCTTGACCTACTCAATTTTATGATAATGACTTAGGTGCATGTGTATTCAATTGTCTTTGAGAACTTGTTGATTGAAGAAATCTAATCTCTCTCTCTCTCTCTCTCTCTCTCTCCTCTCTCTCTCTCTCTCTCTCTCTCTCTCTCTCTCTCTCTCTCTCTCTCTATATATATATATATATATAAACTGAAACTTTTGAAACTTCCACAATTTTCCACGTCAACACTATTTTCTTTTTTTTTTTATTTTAGACTTTATATCTTATATATTTATTATAAGATAAATCTACAAACCCTAAACGTAAGGAGACTCTGTAGCGAATTCTCCTGTCTCCAACAATGGACTTCTTTCTTTTTCCCCTGTTCGAAAAAATCTGAATTATGCTTCAACCCTAAACCCAACCACAAGTGTCCGCTCTCTCCTTCTGCCATGCTTACTTCCTATGGTTTATTATCTATTAACTTTTTTCTACTGTTTATCAATAAACCTTTTTCTAAGATTTCCTCGGCATGTTTCTATGTTGTTATAGTGAGCTTTTTTTTAAAACAAAAAATTTATATGATTTATTGAATAGTGATTAAATATTTAGAGAAATATACTATATCAGTTACTATTGCATTATAATTCTTATTTTTAGCTAACATTAAAAGAAAATACTTGTGATGTCTATACTTTTGAGCTGAAAATTGGTGAGAAACAAAAGAATATTATAATATTTGATTCAGGAACAATTTTGTTTCATTTAGTAGGTTGTGCATTTTTGGGTTTCAAAGGTTTTGCTTGAGTTTTATTGACAAAAAATAGTTTCAAAAATTCAGAGTTATAGTGTTATGATCTATGGAAAGTAGTATAACTGCTGATTTTCATATAAACATGTTGTGGTCTTGGGTGAATATAAGTTTGAATTTGTAGAGAAGTGAAATCAAATTAATTAAGACTATTTGGTGTCAAAGCATATGTGATAGTGATTGTTGGTACATGAATGCATTTATAGATTTTTGAGAAATCAAAAGGCATAAATTAAACCTTTATGCAAAGATTTGAAGTTACAAAATTAGATAAGGCTGGTAGAAGTGCAATAGGATATCCAAATTTTTTATTTGATAGACTTGCAATAGGATATCCAAATTTTTTATTTGCTAGACTNAGAACTACAACAACAACAACACACCAAAAATAAAGGGAAAAAAAAAAAAAAGCAACAACAACAACAACAAAAATTTGAGTCTTTTACCAAAAAGAAAAAAAAAAAATAGTCGCTAAATTTTTTTCTTTAAGCTTTTTTTTTTAACTTTTTGCTATGGATATGTAGTATATGGCTAAATATTAGGATTAAAACATACATTTAGAATTAAACAAAACTTGATAACTTTCAAATAAAATAAAATTAAAACAACAACAACAACAACAACAACAAAACACCAAATCAAATCTCAGCCTTTTACCATAAAAAATAAATAAAAAAGTGTAGTTGTTAAATTTTAAGTTTAAGCTTTTTTAAAATTTTTGTTATGGATGTGTAGTACATGGCTAAATTTTTGGATTAAAACACTACATTTTAATAAAAATAAAATTTAAAAAAAAAACACCCAAAAAAAAATAAATTGTGGATCTTGGATGCTTTTCATTTAACCCAAAAAAAAAAAAACCTAACACAAAAAATTCTTTTTTTTTTTTTTCAAATTTTTTGTATGGCAGTTATCATTTTTGGTTAATCCTAAAATGCATTTTTTAAATCCTAAAATTTAGCCACTTACTACACATCCATAATAGAAGTAAATAAAAGCTTAAATTTACAGTTTGATGTATGGCAGGATCCACGTTTTTTGGTTTTGTTCTTCTTTTAAATTTTTTTTTAATAACAGTTACCAATTTTTGTTTAATCCAAAAATTTAGTTTTTTAGTCCTAAAAGTTAGCCACTTACTACATATCCATAATAAAAGTTAAAAATAGCTTAAATTTAAAATTTATCAACTACCACCACCGCACACTCTTGGTGTGGTGGTCACTTCACAAGTATAAATGCTTGTGGGGTGTGAGGTGCAAGGGTTGGGGTTCAAGTCTCCAGGAGAGAGTTTCACACACATATACACTTAGATTAAGCTAGAGTAGAAATTCTATCTTGTATTAAAAAAAAAATTTTATCAACTAACTTTAAAACCGAGAAAAGGTATGTAACATTTTTGATGGAGTAGTAAATTAATACTTATAAAAAAATGTAAATTGAATTTCACATAGAATTATACAAATGATAAATATAGTTTTTGTTGCAAAAGAAATTTTTTACAACAATTTCTTAGATAACAACAACTTCATGTCTGATCTGAACTTATCTAATATTACATTCCAATGTCTTTTCAATTGAATCCAATAAATTTGTGTATAGGTCAACCTAAGAAAGAGATATATATTTTTTTAGAAAGGAAACTTAAATCAATAAACCAAAGCTAGCATGGGAGTTATTAAAGATATAGTACAGGTTTGTTAGAGTTTGTGTTTGATTGAAATTGAGAAACAATTAAACCAAGTATTTTATATAAAAAAGGAAACTTTAATCAATAAACCAAAGTTAGCGTGTGTGTTATTAAATATAATAGTATTGGTTTGTTAGAGTTTGTGTTTGATTTAAATTGGAAACCAAGTAGCAGTGTAATGTCTTATTAAAAAAAAAAAAAGTTTCAGTGTAATGCCTAAAAAAAAACATAAATTCCTATATATAAATTTAAAATAAAAAAAAAAAAAAAAAAAACCTAAAAAAGAGTTTGTGTTTGATTGCAATTCAAAAAAAAAAAAGAAACAGCCCTTACCAATATCCTTTCTCAAGTATGCAATTCTAGCACAAACACTCATTTTTGAAATTTCTAAGTCAGCCACAGGTAATAAGCAACCGTCCAACACCCTTAAATCCCTAATTAATCACATTCACCCAAAAGTAAGTACTCCTCAAGCTATGAATACTTGGTAGCCATGATAGGTAAGAACTTAAACAAAGTCAATGATAAAAAATAAAAATAAAAAAATAAAAAAAAATGAAGAAGAAAGAGGAAATTGCAAAAGATTGAACCTAAAAAGCTGTTGGAGCCTCTGACAAAGTCTGTTTAAATGGTTTGGAAATCAAATCTGAAAGTAGAAGAAGAAGAAAGAAGAGGATGTAAAGTTAAATTGAATGTCTTCAATCTAAAGAAGAATAAGAGAAATTGGCAAAGTGTATGTGAGTTTGTGGGTCTTAAAGTATAAGAGTTTTAATTTACATATTTATCCCCGTTGGTTGAAAACTTGTAAATGAGTATGATGAGGATATTTTAGGCATTAAAATTAAGGAACCCAAAAAGAGAAAGCCTCTTAATAGTAGTATAGATACTAGTCTCATGACACGCGATAAGGCTTTTTTGTAGCAAAAAAAAAAAAAAAAAACCTGTGTTTTTATTTTATACATATAATTTTTATTTTGAGAATCTAATATCTAAGTGGATAAAATAATTTGAAAATGAACAGGAGAGTTCTTTATTATTTAGGCAATGTTTCAGTGGGAGTTAAAACTGTATTTTTACCGGATTGTCCTTTAATTTTGTCTCTACTTAAACATAGAGGTGTAGGGGCATATTTGAACCCAAAAAATGAGGATCCCAAGCAGGGGAAACCATTTAAATAGTAGTATATATATACTAGACTCATTACATATGCTTTGCATGTGCAATAATGCTCTTATTTATTTATTTATTTATTTTGGTTTAGTGTTATAATGCTTAAAAGTGATATATAAGTAATTGTGTATATATTTTTTTTTTATTTAAAAGAGGAGGTAAGATAATGTGGAATAATATTTAAAAAAGAGATGGAGAACCACAAGAAGTTGAAACCCAATGGGACATTTGAATTTTTTGATTAGGATAAGAATTGTGATAAGTAAAAGAAATTTAAGATTTGAACAAAAGAAAGATGATATATGTTACTGCAGATGGATGAAGATTTGTGATAACTGTATAGAATTTGGGTATTTTTTTTTTTTTGGAATGTTTTAAAGAATTAAAAAAAAAAATAGAAATTTTGGGATAAGAATGAGTAGATTTTACATGTGGTCATGAGTTTTTTTTTTTTGGTAAGTGAGATAGTATTACTGTTTTAACATTTTTTTGATATTTGGATTCACCAAAAATTGAAATCGAAACAGGGGAATCATTTTATTAATAGTGTGTGTGTTTGTGTGTGTGTGTGTGTAAGTGAGATAATATTACTTTTTTAACGTTTTTTGCTTTTTTGTAGGAAAACAAAATTAAACTAAATGGTATGTTATTTCAGAATTTGTATAAAGATATTTTTATACACCAAAAATTGAAAACGAAACAGGAGAATCCTTTTATTAATAGTGTGTGTGTGCGTGTGTATATATATATATATATATATATCAAAGAAAGCATACACAACCATAATGAATATGTACATGTAGGCCAATAAATTCATACTACCTCCGTCCCATTTTTTTTTTGTCCTCTATTTCATTTTGAGATGTCCTAAAATATTGTCCTGTTTCTAAAAATAGAAGTCATTAATTTACTAATGTTCCTATTATACCCCTATTAATTTACTAATTCAATTTTTAAATTTTTTTTTTAAGGATAGTTTTGGAAACTTATATATTTTTAAAAGATAGACAAGACAATAAATGATGTTCTCTTAAAAAGTTTGACTTTTCAAACAGGACCAAAAAAAAAAAAAAATGGGAGGGAGAGAGTAACATCTTTGTTTTATTCTTTGAAAAGTGTGTATTACAACTCATAATTGAGTATTTAGTACATAAGCTATTGCAAATTGGCATACTAGCTCATGGTTGCAACATTATAAAATACCACAAATATATATGTGACGTTTGAAGGGAATGACTACAAACACATGGTTAAACATGTTGAAAACGGTGTGACTAAACATGTATAAGTTGTTCTTCAATCCAATTATCTTGGTTTAGGAACAATTTTCGATCGATAAACTTTTGTAGTTCTCCTGACGATAATGTTTTCTCCCATTTCACACGTTTTGACAAGTTTGCCCCTGGTCCCTTGCATTGCACCTCTGCGTATGTGATATATTTCCTATACACACAAGAACATAGAAGAATGAAAATTATTACTTGCTCGATATTCATTCGAAAAATGGCTCAACTATTTGAAAACATGAATGTGAAATATGTTGGTGTGAAAACACAATTTTCTAGTGATTCTAGAAAAATACTCTGTGAGCTTTGATTTGAAAATGCATTTTTTTGGTTTTCCCCAATTTTAAAAATATGCAATTTTCTTCGAAGTATAAAGCCAAACGGCTCTTTTTTGTGTGTTTTCATTTAAAAATCACTTATTTTCTCCATGAAATCGTAATGCCAAACGATCTCTAAATTAACTATTTCTCAAAAAAAGAAGATCAATCTAACAATCTATGAGATGACTGTAAGAAGAAGAAGAAGAAGAACTTACTCATTTCCAGCTTGACGCATTATATTCCAACCTTCTGGGGCAATAATATTGTCGAAACTTGACTGGTAATACACAACCGTCGAATGGCTTTTATATGCTCTCCCTAAATATGCAGGACCAGTTCCTGTTACTTTACAGTACTTAAACACAAAACCACTGGTTTGTGAATCACTTTCTCGACCTTGAGCTGTGATAAAAGCTTTCCAGACGCCTATATCTTTTGATTTTACATGTATTTCGGAATTCTACACACAAAATATATGAAGCAATGTCAAGGGGAGTATGTGATAAAAGATATATATATATATATATATATATACCGCTGAATAAATTTCCCTTTAGTATTGTAAAAAGAAATAGGATATAATCATGTTGATTCTAACCTGATAAAGCGATTGACCAAAGCCCCAGATGAAGTCTACTGCACCTTCAATATAGCAATTATAGAAAAAGTGACGACCTTGTAAGTCAGTGAGTGTATCTTGTATGCCAATAAAACCGCAACCATAAAATGATGCTTTGTCTGCATAAAGAAGAGCAGCTGGTGCCCATGTAATCTTTTTCACCACATCATCCTCCAGCACGAGGTTATATGTATTCTAGCAGTAGCAGGAATGTAAGGAAAGTTAATTAATAAATGTTGGTATTCTTTTGCTATTTTTTAATATTTTTCCTTGCTAATAGAAACTTTTTATTTCTCCATTATTATATATTTGTGTTAGCCCAAGATGAAACTCTTTGAGTTTTGCCTAACCTTGAATGTAATATCACGAGCCATAAAATTTGGAGCATACAACAGGAAGGTTGAACTTTTCAAGGAGTTTCCAGAATCATCCCATTCGATCACAGTTGAAAGCCTATCCTTTCCCTTAAGAATAATGTATTGTTTATCTTTAACGATTGTAACTTTCTCTCTAGACAAAAAAAGAAAAAAGAATATTATTAGTGACTGAAATTTAATGGATAGCTTATAAATGAAAATTGGAGTTATATATAGTATATATACTAATGTTGGTTTACTTGTAAACACCAGCATTGACAAGGATAGTTGTCCATTGTTTATTATTTGATGGGATTGAATCGATGGCCTTCTGCACTGAGGTGAATTGTCCCTTGCCTGACTTATCAACTAGGATAGTCTTGTTAGAAGCTTTGTTTTGTGCCTTGGACACATTGAGGAAAAGGAAGAGAGTCAGTGTAAAGTAGAAAATAAATGTAGGAGATACCATTATGGAGAGATGCAGCGGTGAGAAATTTTTCACTTGTTAATGTGTTAGATGATGAATAAATTCTCCTTCTAAAGTTATCAATGTTGCAAGATGTATATTTATATATAATGAGTCAGTTGGAAATAAATACTGAAATAGAATGTGTAACAAGATTTTGATAAATATAGAGCATATCACAGTTTTACAATATTGACTCATTAAAAAAAAGTTTCAGATTAATGACTTATTATAAGAGGGAAAAGTTAACGGATGCTTTAAGAGTTTAAGGTATTGGTTTAAGAAATATTTTAAATTTTTTTTGGAAAATGAATAAATGATTTTTTTTTTTTACAGTTTATTTTTCTCATAAAAATGCTGTAAAACTTTTCTAGAATGATTTATTAATAATTATATTACTGAAGCACCCATTACCATGATCCTTTATTAATTTGCGTGTGTGTTTTCAATCTACAGAAGGTGAAAGCTCTTTTGGGTTGTAGGCCATTTGAGGAGTCTGGATGGTTTATATGTCGTTGACTAGATTTTGCGAAGTTGCATTGTAGAGTTCCACAAGGAAGGCTATGAACTATTTTGATTAGAAATTTAGAACGAAGGCAAGAACTAGGAAGGGAGGTCTTACAAGCCAGAAGGAATTTCCTAGAGCTCCAGCCCACATGCCATGCTGATTGTCGAGGATGACATTTGTAAATTTTTACCAAAAATAAAAAGATAGCAACTGACTGATCATTGTCAAAGTTGGAAAAATCTTAGGTGCTCCTAGATTTAAGCAGTAAGCACAATAATAGTAATTATTCATACTACTATTTAAGGGACTTTTCCAATTTGAGCTACAACTTTTTTGTTACCAAAATATCTCAAGTGGGCATTTGTAAATTATTCCCAAAAATAAAAAAAGATAACGATTTACTGATCATTGTCGGATTTAGAAAATTTTTAGGTACCCTCAGATTTAAGCGGTAAGCACAATAATAGTGATCGTCTATATTACTATTTAAGGAGGTTTTCTGATTTGGGCTCCAACTTTTAGGGATCATTTGTAAATTGTTCCAAAAAAATAAAAATAAAAAATTTGCGATTTGACAATTATTGTTAGAGTTAAGTAGTATGCACAATAATGGTGGTTATATAGTTAGAATGGGTCAATGTTTATTTGATCTGTTATTTACTTTATAAGATTTGAGCTTGATAGCTAGTTTGGATAGAGTAGAGTAGAGTTGGCCGGAAAGTAGTCTAATTTTCAAGGTTATCAAAATCAAGATCTTACATGGGATTGTTGAGAGGGTTCGAGGATGGAATCTTAGGATCGGCACGAGAATCATAAGACCCTACATTCTGATTAAAAAAAAATACTCATAATTATAATTCATAATATATATTAAAGAAACATTGAAAAACAAACTAATTTTTGACACAAATTAGTGTAATTACTAATAAAAAGTAAAAAGTACCAAAGTACAAATACATACAAAGTTCAAAAATGATAACTCACAAATACCAAGTTCTAAGTTAAACAACTCAAAGAATACATAATGTCTCAATAAACAAAACAAAACAAATAACAATGTTTCAAACAACTCCACAAACACATTTAATCATCAAGACTAAAGTTTTGGTTATCTTAGATGGGTTCCTCTAAGTACAGTTGATCATTATAAATAACTTTATCGTCATTTTTAGCAGCTAAATGGTCTGCATCATCCATTAGATAATCATCAAAATCTCTTAAAGTTGCATTTGGAGGTTCATTCTCTTCATTTTTCATGTCGATGGTCTCTCTCATGGCAACTGACAATGGAATTAGAAAAAAAAAAAAAAAAACCTCATTGTTGTTGTCGATGGTCTCTCTCACAATGGTCTCATTGTCGTATTTCTTAGCTTCTTGCACTCGCCTTCAACTCTCTAGTAGTCTACTCTAGTCTCTTCTATTTTTGTCTTTTTGTCTTCTTTTTTATTTATTTATTTATTTATTTTTTTTATAGGTTAAGTCATTAAGGTGACAACTTATTATTGATGTAAGTAGTCTTACCAAGGCTGCTTCAGCAGAACACATGATCATCCCTAGTAAGGTACTTTCTTTTGTTCAGCTTTCATCCTTAATAGATGGAGTTTATATGTAGGAGATAGGTTCCGAGTGTAACTGGACCACACTAATAGTCTTCTACTTGAAAGACGGCACATTACTTGATGGTAAGGAGGCCACAAGGAAGCTAAAGGTTCCGATGGCATGATACATCTTGATAAAAAATGTCTTGTACAAAAGAGGCTTCTCCCAACTATACCTAAGACGCCTAAGCCGTGAAGAAGCCGATTATGTTACGCGGGAAGTTCATGAAGGGATCTACGGGAACCACTTAGTGTCACGATCATTGGTACACAAACTGGTTCGGGCAAGATATTATTGGCCAACCGTGCAGATGGATGCCCAAGCATATGTCAAAACCTGTGACAAGTGTTAAAGGTTCGGTAACGTCATCAGACAGCCAACGGAGTAGCTCACCCTAATGATGGCCCCATGGCCTTTTGCTCAATGGGGGTTGGACATCATGGGCCCATTCCCAATAGCAATAAGGCAACTGAAGTTCCTATTGGTTGGTATAGATTACTTTACCAAATGGGTGGAAGCTAAAGCCCTGGCCACCATCACGGAGAAAAATGTATGAAACTTTGTCTAGAGACACATCATCTGCAGATATGGGATCCCTAGGTCTTGCTCTCAGATAATGGAAAGTAGTTCGATAACGACTCGTTCAGGGATTTTTGCTCATAGTTAGGGATCAAGAATCACTACTCCTCACTTGCCCACCTTCAGGACAATGGACAAGTTGAGGTGAGAACCCAATCCTTGCTCAAAATCATCAAGACTCGGCTTGAGGGGGCAAAGGGTATTTGGCCAAAAGAATTGCCAAGCATACTATAGGCGTACAGGATGATGGCCAAAAAACCTACCGAAGAGACGCTATTTCGACTAGCATATGAGAGCGAAGTTATTATCCTAATTGAGGTTGGACTCCGAGCTACAGAGTGGAGAACTATGATAAGAGTAGGAACAACGAAGCCATACACCTACAGCTTGACCTAGTGGACGAAGGCAGAGCAACAACTAAACAAAGGTTAGCACAGTACTAGGATTTCATGGCCAAGCACTACAACTCCAGAGTTAGACACAGAGACTTCCAGGTTAGAAACCTCGCTTGAAGGAAGGTGATAGGCGCCACTAGAGATTTCTCCTAGGGAAAGCTAGGACCTAATTGGGAAGGAACCTACATAATTACTTCGTGGTAGAGGAGAGACACCTACCACCTAGAGACGATAAACGGGTAGAAGTTGCATCACCCATGGAATGCGAAGCACCTCAAGAAATACTACCAGTAGACGATGGCATGCAAAGTACCACTCCTCATTTCCAGTTTATTTCATTTTATTTAATTTTTACTACCTAGTATTTTTTAAGCCCAAAGGGCAGCTTTTTATTATTTCAAGAACAGTTTTTACTTATGCATGTATTTATCATAATAAAAGGAGTTATTCAGATATGGCATGTGTATGTATGCGCGCCTCTACAAAACTATGTCCATTATTAAGTCCTTAAGTGGACGGATTCATCCCTAGAGATGCTTTGAAGTTGTTAAGTCCACAAGTGGAAAGGGTTATCCCAAGGGATGCCTTGAAATTATTAAGTCCTTAGGTGGATAGATTCATCCTAGGGATGCTTTGAAATTGTTAAGTCCATAAGTGGAAGGGGTTATCCTAAGGTATACCTTGAAATTATTAAGTCCTTAGGTGGACGGATTCATCCCTAGGGATGCTTTGAAATTGTTATGTCCATAAGTGGACAGGGTTATCCCAAGGGACGCCTGGAAATTATTAAGTTCTTAGGTGGACGGATTCATCCCTTGGGATGCTTTGAAAGTGTTAAGCCTACAAGTGGATGGGGTTATCCCAAGGGATGCCTTAAAATTGTTAAGTCCTTAAGTGGATGGATTCATCCCTAGGGATGCTTTGAAACTGTTAAGTCCACAAGTAGGCAAAGTTCATCCCAAAGGGTGCTTTGAAATTATTAAGTCCCTGAGAGGACGGGTTCATTACTGAGTCCTTAGGAGGATAGACTAAGGTTGCCTCCAAAGTATTAACTCCAAAATGGATGGGTACACCCAAAATGGATAGCTTTTTCCAAAGAATTCAATAGATCCTCAAAGGGATGGATGCATCCTAACATGAATACTGATCCCAAGGAGGACAGGCAAACATACATCTCAAAGTTAAGAAACAACCCATTGATATATAAGCAAGAATATAAGCGATGGGTGTGAAAACAGTAGATAAAAAGCCCATGAACGGCAAACGATTACATCCATTAGCCCAAAAACAATAGGCGATGTTAGGAATAAATATTGATCTCCCAAGGATTTAAAATATATATATATATATATAAATAAATTTTTTAAAAAGATATACTGCTTATCAACAGGGGTCTTTCCATCCTTCTCCTTATTATCTACCTGGGTCCCTTTAAGAGGATAGGTCTCATCCTCGATGGATTTGGCTTGATCATCTTAAGTAGTCCCTCCGTCACCTTGAGCATCAGGAGTAGGGTCATTTGCAAACAACTCGTTAGTACCTTTAGGGTTGGCAGGATGGGCTGGGGTCTGAGCTTGGGCATCAATGGAAATTTAGAACAGGTCCAAATCCAGAAGGAGGCTCTGACTTGACGGAGGAAGTCATCAAAGCTGTCAACAAAAAAACCACCTAACTCGTATAAAAGGGTGTCGAAGTTATGATATTCCTTTATCGCGTCCTTGTTGGCCCGACGGAGCTGCTTCTTTAACTTAGAGATCTCCTTCTCCTTGTCCTTGAGTATGTTTCCTAACGCCTCGGCCTTCTTCTTTGACTCCTCTAGAGACTTCTTCGTCACATCAAATGTTTGGAGTTAGACCTCCCTCCAGGCATGAAGCTCACACAGCTCTGTCTTTGTTGTTTCTGCCTTCTCTCTCAAACGACCCACCACCGTCTCCTGGGTCATGCAGTGGCCCATTAGACCTTTCATCATGAGCACCCCTTGTAAAAATAAAAAAATGAAGGTTAGGAAAAGGAGTAACAATCAAACGGATGGGAAAGAAGGGTGGATAAGCATACTTGTGCCAAACTAAAAAGACTCGTCTCCCCCATAGCCTCCGTCGAATGATTTCCCAAGTCCTTGTAATCATCGTCCTTAATGATGGACGAGAGTTGCTTGATTGCATACTGTGAGTCTTCATGGAGGAGGACGGGGCACTTTTCAGTAACGGGACCCTAACCTGTCATTAGACCTTTTTCCTTCCTAGGACGGGGCAAAGGAGGCAGCTTGTTTGGATCAGGAGTCTCCTCGGCAGTTGACCTTGTCACCACCTTTCGGGGGCACGCCCTCCTCCTTTTGCTTCTACGCCCGTGTAGTAGCCTACTGACGGATGTACGTCCTTCTTTTCCATCTTCTATTTCTGCATCAAGAGTGACAGAAAGGAGAAGTTAGATAAAATACTAGAAATTGAAGGAAAAAGTTTGAGCGATGGACTTACGTCTGCGTGCTTGTTCGTCATAATAAAAGGTGGCAACAGTAGGCTTAGGACCTTCATAGTACCAATGAATGGTGTCCAAAGTGACTAGCTTTTGCCATGTCCTCTCGACCAACTTGATCCTGAAGATCTTATCTAAGAAGCTCCATTGCTCGAGGGAAACCTTCGGACTGTCTTGAGCTGCAGTAAGGGACGGTTAGGCCAACATGTAAAACAAGAAATAGAAAACGAAGTTTAGAATAGATGGACACCTACCAAACAGGGGCATTATACCCCAAGTTCTATCAACAGGCATATACTCCTGATAATTGGGGTGACACATCTAGTTGTCCCCCTGAATGAAGAAGTACCGGCTCTTTCCAATTCCTGTTTGAATCAGGAGTTTCGCACACAAGCTTAAGAGAGGGCTTCCTCGTAGGAAGCTGTACATACCCTAGACTGGACTATTTCTAAGAGGTAGTAGCAGTGAAATAATTCCTCCACCGTTAGCTTACGTTCCCCATTGGTCAGGACCCCATACAACACCTCCGCACTAGGGAAGACTCTCCAGGCATTCGAGGAGATCTGGGTGACGGCTAGCCCTAGGTACTAGAGTAGATGATGCTGAAGAGCACTCAATGGCAGTCTAAGTCCCGCCTTAAACATATGCTCATACACACCGACATTTTCAGCATCTCGGTAGTAGCACTTTTCGAATTTGAAAGGCAGATAGATAGGGATGGCGACGGGAATACAATATCTTTCCCTAAGGGTCTTGAAGTGTTTTCTCTTGACGGTAGAGTTAAAGTCATTTACTGTCCACAAGTGAAGAAGGAGAAACTGCCTATGACCATCAGGACCTATAACGAATTGAATGGGGGGTTCAACATTGTCTACATCTTCTTCGTTTCAGCATTGTTTCCCTTATTTTTTTTTTTTCACATTTCACGGTTCCATTATCAAATTAGATAGTAATAACATCACATTTGATAGTACTTTTTTCACATTCGATTGTACTTTAATTTTTTTTCTCACATTTGATGATACTATCCTCACATTGTGTAGTACCAACATCACATATCTTTTGTCATATTTTATTTTTTCACATTCAGTGGTACTTTATTTATTTATTTATTTTTTGTTATCACATTTGACAATTCCATTATCACAACGGGCAGTACAAACATCACATGTGACTATACTTTTGTCACATTCGGTGGTTCCCTTATTATTATTATTTTTTCAAATTTGATGATTCCATTGTTACATTAGGTAGTACCAACATCACATATGAATGTACTTTTGCCACATTCGGTTGTACCCTTATTTTTTTCTCTCTCACTTGATAGTTCCATCGTCACATTGGGTAGTATCAACATCACATGTGATCGTACTTTTATCACATTCAATGGTTCTCTTATTTTTTACTCACATTTGATAGTTTCATCGTCACATTAAGCAGAACCAACATTACATATGGGCGACCCCACCAAATTACCTAATAATCGATGAATATATATGACAAAAATATTCCTAAAACCTCTAAAATTTTCAAAATACCCTTAAATATACTAAACTTATTAAAACACATCCTAACACTTAAAAATGACCAAAATAACTCTGAAACTCTCAAATTTTACTAGGATATCCTTAAAACCTAAAAAATGATTGAAATAACCCTAAAATCTAAAAAATGACTGAAATACTCTCTAAACCTAAAAAATAATCGAAATACCCTTAGATACTAAAAAATAACCTAAATGACTTCGAAACCTTATTGAAATGACCTTGTAACTTAAAAATAGACTGTAATGCCCTTAGAACATAAAAAATGATCGTAATGCACCTTAAACCTAAAAAATGATCGAAATACCCACAGAGTCCAAAAAATGATCAAAATGACCATGAAACCTTTAAAAATTTTGAAATACCCTTGAAACCTATAAAATGACCAAAATACCTCATAAAACTTGAAAATGACCAAAATACCCCTAAAACCCTCAATAATTACCAGAATATCCTTTGAACCTAAAAAATGATCAAAATATTCTTAGAACCTAAAAAAAAGATCAAAAACACACTTAGAACCTAAAAAATGAATGAAATTACCCTAAAACATAAAAAAACGATTGAAATAACTAGGAAACCTAAAAAATTATCAAAATACCCTTGAATAAAAAAAATGACCATAATGCCCCTATACCTAAAGAATATCTAAAATACCCTTAGAAACTTAAAAATGACCGAAATATCCTTAATACCTCAAAAATGACTGAAATGGCCTTGAAAACTTTCGAAAGGATTGAAATAACCTTGAATCCTAAAAATGACCAAAATACCCCTAATTCCCTCTAAAATTACCGAAATACCCTTAAAACCTAAAAAATGACCGAAATGACCTTGCAACCTAGAAAATTACTAAAATACCCTTATAACCTATAAAATGTCTATAATTCCCCCAAAACCTACAAAATTATCAAAATACCCCTAAAACCTAAAAATGACTGAAATACCTCTCGAAACCTACAACAATGATTAAAAAAAAAAAAAATACCCCCTAACACTTGAAAATAACCATAATACTTTCGAAACTCTTTAAAATTACTAGAACACCCTTAGAACCTAAAAAATTACTGAAATACACTTAGAACCTAAAAAATGACCGTAATGCCCTCCGAAACCTGAAAATGACTGAAATACCCCTGAAACCTAAAAAATGACTGAAGGACCCTTGAAATCTAAAATTGACCAAAATATCCCTTGAAACCTCTATTTGTAAGATCAAAATGACAATAAAAATTTTATACAACCACTTTATTTACTTGATTTGAAACCCATTGATTTTAAAATTAATAGATTGAAAAAGCCTTGATTTGAAATCCATTGATTTTTAAATTCCTTGTTTGGGTCTTTTTATACAATGAAGGATTTGAAATTCCTTTGTTTGGATACCTAAATTTTGATTTGGGTTTAGATTTGGATTTAAGATCAATAAAATAATTTTTCCAATTACTATTTTTCTTAAACTTTCTACATTTTAAATTTTAGTAACATATTTTAATAAATACATGAGGCAATGAAAAAGCCATTGATAATCCAATTGACAAGATGATGACTAAAAATCTGTCATCTTAGCCAACTATTGACAACTAAAATGTTCTATATCAACATAAAGAGAGAATCCAAATGCATGAGCTTTTATTTTATTTTATTTTATTTTTTTGCAACATTTAAAACTCAAACTAAAGCCATGAGATTTGGACTCAACTATTACATGCATTGTTGTTCGGTTCATGGTTGAACCGGTCGGTCAGTCCAATTTTTAAAACCATACTTATTAATGAGTGGTACTCTGGTTAGGTCTATTTGGGCTCTTACGAGAATGGGCCAAAATATCCCTCCTTAGGGGCTCAGCAGGCCCATGGATAACTAGCCCAGCATAATTCAGCCCGTCCATGTCCGGCCCGTTCACATCAAGTCCGTCCATATAGGGCCCGTGCAAATGATGGATCCGTCTATTCGGGCTTAAGAGATTTTTCCCCTTTCAGTTACCAAAATATCTCAAGTGGGCATTTGTAAATTATTCCCAAAAATAAAAAAGATAACGATTTACTGATCATTGTTTGATTTAGAAAATTTTTAGGTACCCTCAGATTTAAGCGGTAAGCACAATAATAGTGATCGCCTATATTACTATTTAAGGAGGTTTCCTGATTTGGGCTCCAACTTTTAGGGATCATTTGTAAATTGTTCCAAAAAAAAAAAAATAATAAAAAATTTGCGATTTAACAATTCTTGTTAGAGTTAAGTAGTATGCACAATAATGGTGGTTATATAGTTAGAATGGGTCAATGTTTATTTGATCTGTTATTTACTTTATAAAATTTGAGCCTAATAGCCAGTTTGGATAGAGTAGAGTAGAGTTAGCTGGAAAGTAGTCTAATTTTCAAGGTTATCAAAATCGAGATCTTATATGGGATCGTTGAGAGGGTTCGGGGATGGAATCGTAGGATTGGCACGAGAATCATAAGACCTTACATTTTGATTAAAAAAAAAATACTCATAATTATAATTCATAATATATATTAAAGAAACATTGAAAAAAAACTAATTTTTGACACAAATCAATATATATATATATATATATATATAAAAGTAGAGACCTTATGCGAGAGTCCATGAGGTCCTGCCACGTGGCACTCTAATATTACATTTAACTTTTTTTATCTTTTTCTATTAAGTTTTTTTTACTGTTACCCAATAAATCATAGTAACTTATTTTTACTATTATATAAATTTAGCATTTTTACCTCTTTTTATTAAGTTTTTTTTTTTACTATTATCCAATAGATCATAGTAACTTATTGCATTTAACATTTTTTACCATTTTTCATTAAGTTTTTTTTACTGTTACCCAATAAATCATAGTAATTTATTTTTACTATTATATAAATTTCGCATTTTTTACCTCTTTTTATTAAGTTTTTTTTACTATTACCCAATAGATCATAGTAACTTATTTTTACTATTATATTAATATGAACTCTTTTTAACAATTAGACCAAAAGTTATTCACTATAAAATGGATTATCTTTTAAAAGTAGACCAAACCTTATGAAAAACTCAAGTTCAGTTCTTACCTTACATGTTATGACCGAAGTTTGACCATTCCTACGTGTAAATCAAAGCAAAAACTCTTACCCTCTTACAAACTCTCTTCTTCCTCCCCCACATATAGATGATACTTCTAGAAAATCTCATTCTCATGAAATATCTCTTTATTTTTCCCCAATTTCAATTCAATATGCTTTTGTCTATTAATAATATTCTATGCAATTTATGTAGACAAATTCTCTGTCATCAACCAGTGCAACAAAAATATATATAAATCTTGAGATCCTCAGGTTGTTGAAATAATTGACAAGTGTATATTTCTAAAATTTATAATAACAAAAAAGTCTAATAAATAGCATATACTATCTCACAAAATGCTATTAACTTAATATTTTCTTTAAAAAAATTCAATGATAGGAATGGTCAAAAACATGATCCTATACAAGAAATACCAAAAATACATGCAAAACAATTTTTATAGGAGGATTTATCTTTAAATAATATGAAGACAATAGTAAAGATAAATGCATTGAATGAGATCCTACGAAACAAGTTCGTTAATTATTTCAAATTATACTCATCATTTATGTAAAAAAATAATAATACTTCATATTATTTACATTAAAAAAAAAAAAATATTAATTTCAAAGTTCATTGCAAGATGTGAAGTGCTAGGGTATTGCAATAATAAGTAACACTGATACAACAATGGGTTGGTATTAAATTTTGTGCGTACTTTGTGAAAGAAATGTCAAATTACAAGCAGGATCATTTTGGTGTGCAAAATGTAAAACAAAAATAAATCTTTCTATCCCAAAGTTAGAGACACTCACATTACATACTCTCCAAATATTTATAATATATTTATCTCACTATAACTACTATATATATACAATTGCAAACTACTTTAGATGCAAGATTCAAATTGAAGTTTTTAATGCAACTAACAAAACAAAGTTTGTGATATTTGATCGAGATGCCGAGAAAATCCTAAATAAATCTACAAGACCGAGATCTTGCTGAAAAATAAACTAAGGTACAACTTATTTAAATTATTGTAAAAATATTGATATTGGAAAAGGAATCCCACGTGATTTGAAAAAAAAAATTAGGATAAAAAATGGATTTCTCTACTTCATTTGAATGAATTCAATCTAAAAGACGGTTTTGAAAATTACAAAGTTGCTAAGATTTTTGATGTGCCTTCAAATGATAAAAAGGTATGGAAGAAAAAAAAAAAAAAAAAAACACAATTCAACATGCTATATTAATTCTCTTTGCTGCACTGTTCCAAAATTAACAAAAATAAAAAAAAATT
Source organism: Quercus suber (assembly GCF_002906115.3). Taxonomy (NCBI): domain Eukaryota; kingdom Viridiplantae; phylum Streptophyta; class Magnoliopsida; order Fagales; family Fagaceae; genus Quercus; species Quercus suber. The sequence continues at coordinate 1,174,034 of NW_027069528.1, read as the reverse complement.
ATAAAAAATTATCACATCATTTGAAATTTAATATAAATGCAAATACCTATGAAAAATCTTAGCGACAAAGTCCAAACTTTGTAAGATCTAATCAAGAATCTCTCGGTGCCAATTCATTAGTAATTAACACAAATAATACAACAAAAGGAAAAAAAATGATGAAAGCTCAAAAATTGAACAAATATGGACAGACTAAATTTCAAATGATGAAGATGGAGAAATTGATGATGACAACAAGCGTTACCATACCGCAATAACAAAGTATTGAATAATCAATAATATAGAATGAATTAATATGCTTTTATCAACTTTTATTATACAATATTACTCCAAGTTGTTTTCATTATTGCTCATTACTTGAACAAAATAATTATAATAGATATATGTGTGCAATTTATAATTGTTAATTTTTATGATGAACTTATTACTAACAAAGTTTTATAATAAATATGCTATATATATGTATAATATTTTCCAAAAACAAATTTACATAAAATATTATAACATTATCTGTGCATCGCATGGGAAACTTACTAGTTAGTGTAATTACTAATAAAAAGTAAAAAATGCCAAATTACAAATACATACAAAGTTCAAAAATGATAACTCACAAATACCAAGTTCTAAGTTAAACAACTCAAAGAATACATAATGTCTCAATAAACAAAACAAAACAAATAACAATGTTTCAAACAAATCCACAAACACACTTAATCATCAAGACTAAAGTTTTGGTTATCTTAGATGGGTTCCTCTAAGTACGGTTGATCATTATAA
>NW_027069528.1:1168604-1172840 GCF_002906115.3 Quercus suber | reverse complement strand
AAAAAAAAAAAAAAAAAAAAGAAAAAGAACTACCAAATAAACGTTGGAGAAAAATAAAAAGCCCGAAATAGAAGATTCAGCAGAAATGAAAATGAACTTCATGTTACTTTATTAAATCAAAGGGGTACAATGTACAAACAGGGGCTCAGGCAGGCGTGTTTCAAAACTACTCCTACAAGCTAATCCTAGGTTGGATGGGATTCAAAGACTTGGGAAAATTTAACAACGCAATGTTGGCAAAACAAGTTTAAAGACTACTAAAAGACCAAAACTCCCCTTTTTTTCGGGTTTCAAAGCAAAATAATTTCCAAATGGGTTGATCTTTGAAGCTCAAGTGGCAGGAGGGTCATATGCCTGGTAGAGTATTCTCAAAGCCAGGAAGGTGATTTCAAGGGGTATGAGATGGAGGATAGGGCATGGAAATAGCATAAATATTTATAATGACAACTGGTTGCCTGGGAAGGGCTTGGCCAAAGTGGTATCTCCACATGTGCCTACATTGGAAGGTGCACAAGTTGCTGCTCTCATCAACTTGGACACAAGGACCTGGAATCAGAACATGTTACAACAACATTTTTTGAGTTTTGAGGCTGACCGTATAAAAACCATACCACTGTGTTGGACAGTACAAAATGATTGTGTAATATGGCCAGCTTGTGGTAGTGGGGAATACTCAGTTAAAACGGGTTATAAGCTCCTGTGTGAAGAAGAATACTCTAGTGCTGCATCGAGCTCAGATAGGTCGGAGCAGGATCTTTTTTGGAAACGCATTTGGAGATTATGTGTCCCAAATAAAATAAAATTGTTCCTTTGGCGAGTATGTTCAAATGCTTTGCCAACAAAGGAAAATTTGAAGAGGAGGAAGATTCTACACGATGCCAAATGCAGTGCTTGCCTCTCGGCCTAAGAGACCACATTCCACGCTATTTGGAGTTGGGAGCTGATACATTAAATCTGGAACCCTATTTCGGCTTGGCTTGAACAAAGTACCCTAGAATTCAAGACATGCAGGAGCTTATTCATCTGGTTGGGCAGTGAATGGAAAGTCTTGAGCTGTTTGTAGTTGTGGCGTGGTTTATTTGGAACCACAAAAATTGGCTGAGATTGAATGAGAAGGGCATGGCTACTGATAGAATTTTTACAGTAGCCAAGGAGTACCTCTCAAACTTTCAGCTGAAACTTCCGAGGACCGCACCCAAACTGTCCAAGGTGAGTATAAGATGGAGACCTCCATTGGGTGAGCTATATAAAACAAACTATGATAGGGATGTGTTCAATGAATCGGGCGAGGTAGGTATCGGAATTGTAGTTCGAGTTGCAAAGGGGGAGGTTATTATGGCCCTTGCTAAAAAAAAATCACCTATCCGGGGTCAATGGTGATGTTAGAAGCCTTAGCTACAAGAAGGGCTGTAAAATTTATTGTGGAGCTGGGCATCTCTTTGTTTGAATTTGAGGGGGACTCGGAGGTGGTGTACAGGGCGTTGCGGACAACGAATTGGAGCCACCCGTCCATTGGCTAGATTATCAAAGACACTTTGTCTATTGTGGGTTCGCTTAGAACCTTTTTTTTCTCTCATACTAGGCGGCGGGGTAACTGTGTTGCCCATGCTTTGGCTAAGAGAGCAATTGTTTCTTTTCCTTTACTAGTGTGGATGGAGCATGTTGACATAGAACAGCTTGTTATTTTAGATTTTGCAACTACTTAATAAAAGCAATCATTGTTGATTCTCAAAAAAAAAAAAAAAAAAAAACATTATATAAATATAACATATAAGGACAAAGTTTAACTACAAATCTACCATTGAATTACATTTTCTTCTTATATCTTCCATGTTTGAAAATTTTCCAAAAGATAAAAAGGTCAATAATTATGTTATCAATCAAATATTAAATTTTAATTTTTTGTAGTTTAAAATTATGCATAAAAAAAATTATCTTCATTTTTTAAAAACTTATAAAGGTATAAATTATTATTAATATTTTAGAATCATATAGTTATTATTTGTGTTTATAAAGTTTTGGAGTACAATTGAAAAAGAAAATCTAATTGTTGGGTTTATGTATTACTAAAACAATTTAAAAATCACTCATTTTTATGAGAATAGTAAACTATTAAATTAAAATTTTGAACCTTTAAACTTTTTAAGGTAACATTTTCTTTTGTATTTTATTTCTTTACAATTAAAATATTTTTTTCTCTAAATTAGTTGGTCATCTAATGTTTAATGTACAAGGAAAAAAATATCGTGATACAATAAGGTTTAAATAAAACATTTTTTTTTTTTAAGACTTTGAGATTTAACTAAAAAATTTTAAAATTTAATGTTCAAATAAAGAGAAATGCTACGTTAACAACAATTTTTTACAAAAATTTGACAACAAATCCTAGATGAAAAATTAAAATTATAAAAGTAATAAGACAAATATTAATGGTTATCATCTCCTTAATTATCCATGAATTTCTAGACAGCAACGCTTTTCACCAAAAAATATTTAGGGAAATCACATAAAAGACCCAAAGTTTATGCCCTCTTTCAAATGAACTTCTAATTTTTTTTTCAGTAAAGTTCCAATGAGATTGTTTCAATTTGAACTCTCTATTTATCTCTGTTACTCATTGTTTTTAGTCCTTAAGGAAATTAAAAATAAAAGGAAAACCATTGATGAAATTATTTCTTAATTTTACCTTAATAGCCTTAATTTGCTTATTATGTATTCAAAAATGATTTATCAATAATATATATTAAGGGTTTGAAAAGAAAATTGAGAAAAAAATTCAAATTAAATAAAATTAGAATACATTTTATACTTAAACTACTTTAGGTTACAAAATATGAATATTATATTGTTTACTAAGAAGGAAAAGAAACGATTTCTCAAAAAAAAAGAAAAAAAAGAAAAAGAAAAAGAAAAGAAAAGAATGAGAAGAACCTATGAATATGTGTAAAGTTCGTGCGAAGAGGCAAATATACCTATTTATTTATTTTCGTACTTGTTTTGGAATTTGAACATATTTTCTTTCTATTTAATTCAGGAGGATGAAGTTCCAATCCAATCCAATAGGACGTAACTGGGACTTTTCTGTAATTGTGGCATTGTTGGGTTGAAGTTTTTGTTGTTTTTGCCTGGGCTGTTCCTTCATCCTTGACCAGTTTCGCAATTGTGTTGTTTTGGTATGAACTGTTGCTTGTTCTATGGTATTTTCCCTGAGTCATTGGTATAACAAAAAAAAAAAAAAGATTTTATTTTCTATTGGGCTTGGATTTTGCTTAAGATTTTGAGTTATGTTAGGATTAGAATCTTTTATAATATTAATGTAACTCCAATGCAAAGTTTTTAAAAATAGTACTCCGTATAAATTTAATATATATATATATATATATATATATTGCAATTGACACTGAACATGTTCAATTTTATTTCTCCTTACAATCGTCTATGGTAGTCCAATTATTAAAAAAAGAAAAATTGACAATAATCATAAAATGAATATGGTCTCATCTCATGTCGAATTTTGTTGCCAGCGTTCATTTTCTATCAAAATATTGTCTCACTCGAAATATATGACTCATGTTAAGGAATTATTAAGGACGACAGGTAAAGGACTACACAAAGAGGGTGAAGGGAATAGTATTAGGTTCCATTTGTTTCAAGGTTCATAGAGAATGTTTCTCGTTGAAAAATTCCTTGTGCTTCGAAGAAGCACTAAAAACACCTGTTGTTTCCTGTTGGCTGATTCATAAAAAACTCCACGAAAATACGGCCACAATGATCCATCTCCCCTTTATCATATATGTTCATTCTTGCAATTACCAATAACTAAACCTTGCTTCTTCACAAATCACAATATGATCTGAGTAATCAAAACCCAAATCAAACAAGGAATTTTAATGACCACCACGATTGCCATTTCCGAATGTACTAACATCTTTTTCAAATCTCTAAGCCCATCTCCGCTTCAGATCACACAAACTACTCTAAGCCAATTCACTTTCATCGGAGCTCTAACTAGTTAAGCTCATTCACTTTCATCCTCCTCACTCTCTTTCTTCTTCAAATTTAACTTCAAGAGCCCTTGCTTCGTTACAAAGAAATGGCCTCTTCGAACAAACTGTCACTCGAGTTTGTTCACTTGACTTCAACAGTAGATGAGAGGAGAATGGAAAATAACTAGAATGCACTAAATTTTAGAGATGAGTTGTTGACCTAGGAATCACTTGCCTACAATCGGAACTC
>NW_027069528.1:1094011-1164837 GCF_002906115.3 Quercus suber | reverse complement strand
TGTCTATTAAAAGGACATAACATTTCATATTGGATATATAACATAAGTACCTTTTGATGAAAAAGTGCCTATTAGGAGGACATAACCTTTTATATTGGATATATATCAAAAGAATCTTTTAATAAAAATGTGTCTATTGAAAGTACATAATCTTTCATATTGGATATATATCGAAAGTGCCTTTTGAGCAAAAGGTAATTATTGAAGGGTTATAATAATTTGGGTATAAATAGTAGCTTATATTCACTTGATAACTACTTTTTCCCTCCCAAAAAGTTATTTTTATAAGAAACACAAGAAATTCTATGGGTATTATCCAAAATTGCTATTTGTAGAATCTAATAAACTTGGTAGTATCCTGGGGACAAGTTTGTAGAAAACCTTTATCAACTTGCGTATAAGGACAAATATTGATTAAGGATAACAATCAATTATGCCTCTAAGTCAATTACTAATTTCTATTTACTTGATGTGTTCATTTTGTTCTTACATTATTACTCTTTGATTCGGTGAAATCCCCAACAAGCAAGGTACATAGACATGAAATGTAAATTTCATTGGCCAACCTTAATTACACACTTGATGGTGCGCAATACAAAATTTAATTTTTTAATTTTTCAATTTTCAATTTTTTTTAAATTAAAAAAAAAAGAAAAAAAAAAAAAAAAAAAAAAAAGGAAGCACTTCAAGACATCCTAAACAACCCTAGAATGAAATGCAAAGAATAAAATCCTACACAAAAACATTTTGTCCAAAGGATCGAGAGATTAAGCATGAGGATCATGTCAAATAGACTCAATTATGCTGAGTCTTTTGCATCCACACTTTCTTAGATGTAGACCTAAGGTTGGAGTTTCTAGACACATGAGATTGTTGACCTACTCTAGAATTGGCAGAGAGGCTGAGAGCTTTCACCAATTCATGAATAAGTGTCATGGGATCTTGTGCTTTTGGCACACACACTTTTGGTTTAGTTGCTTGCTTGCTAACTAGCAACTTGAAGGAGTTTGGGCAAGTATAACCAGCTCCACCACAAAAGTGACTTAACCATTAAGGCTTGGGTTGTTTCTTACCTACAGGATGAGTAGTTTTCTTGGGTTTGGTGTCATTTAGATCTATCCTAATTTTCATAGTGACTAGGACCTCTTCCTTAGGAACCCCGAAGAAGAACCTTATCTTTCAATTTTTCTAAAGAATTGTTAGTAGATTTGTAACGACTCAAGGAAAAACGCTAGCCACATTTGCGTTATACCTTAAAAGGACTAGTTACAATTGAGGCTCCTTGCAATTGTTAATAAAGCCCAGTTCAACCCAGTAAATACCCGATGTGGGACTCATCACACACCCACACACATCACACAATCAATCAAATTGGGACATCACAATCTCCCCTACTTAAATCCCTAACGTCCTTGTTAGGGCCCACTTTGTGGGGTAGTGTCTCCGAGCCTAAATGGGGTTACCAGGCCAACTCTAATACCATATGTAACGACCCAAGGATTGTGATACCCCAATTTGATTGATTGGGTGATTTGTGTGGGTGTGTGATGAGTCCCACATCGTGTATTTACTGAGTTGAATTGGGCTTTATTAACAACTGTAAGGAGCCTCAATTGTGACTAGTCCTTTTGAGGTACAACGCAAATGTGGCTAGCACTTTTTCTTGGGTTGTTACAAGATTGAACAACCTTATCTTTTGATTTTTATGAAGAACTATTTTTGGTTTGTCCATTCTTCTTCACATTCTTAGTGCCAACAACGTTTCAATTTCTTGCCCTTCTATTATTATTTTTCAAAAAATTTCGAAAATGTTTGGCAAGATAAGAAATCTTTGTAGATGTTATTTCATCATCAAACATATCTCCATTAACATCATCTACAGATTTCTAGGTCAAATATTTGGACTTGTTAGTTTTGGGTAGGTTAAACTCATAAGATTAGAGTGGTCCTACAAGTTCATCAACATGGATAGTGTCAACGTCCTTGCTCTTAGTTATGACAGTCACTTTAGGTCTAAAGCCTTCAATTAAAGATCTTAATATTTTCCTAACTATCTTAGGTTGGTCATATACTTCACCCAGATTAAAAGCAGAGTTAATAGTGTCATTCAGTTTGGCATAGAACTCATCAAAAGTCTCACCATCTACCATTCTAATGCCCTCAAACCTAGAAGTCAATTGTTACAGCTTATTAATTTTTACTGCGTTGGTGCCTTCATGCACAGTTTGCAAGATATTCCAAGCAGTATGGGCTATCTCCACATTAGAAATCCTTTTGAATTCATCTATAGAAACAACATTGAATATCGCATTCATAGCCTTACTATTTAAGCTAGCAGTTTCCTTTTGAGCATCAGACCATTGATCCGTAGGAGTGGGAGGTCTTTCCCAAGCAATTTCCATCGATATCCAAACAATCTCATCTAGAGATTTCAAGAAAGCTTTCATCCTCACCTTCCAATAGGCATAGTTATTCCCATCGAAGTGGGGAGGGATCACTAGAGAGTAACTATGTTTCATGATAGTAGGGGTCAAGGATCAACTCAAGGTAAAACAACCTAACCAAGAGCTAACTCGCTCTAATACCACTTGTTTGTTAGTTTAGACCCCTGTAAACCAAATTGTTTAATCTAATTAATTAACCAAGTTGTTACTTAGGTTTATTATTCAGATTTAGGTTAAACACAAACAATCATATTACTAAGTGTGGAAAAGTAAAGAAGACAGCGATATGATGACCCAAGAAAACCAATAAAACCAATAGTTTCAAGGTAAAAAATAGGATTTAACCTAAACTATCCTTAAGGCAATAAATTAACTATGACAGAATGAAAGTTTTACAATAGATTTTTTCCTAAATCTAAAGTTACCTCTTGTAGTACTTACTCATGTCACCACACTTAGCTTTGAATCCATGGACTCTTCTATCTGAATTTGTCGCATACAAATACCCCTGTTTTCAGCATTAGTTGATCTTGTATGCAGCAAATTATTCCACCAGTTCTTGTATATGGATCTTTCTGGTAGAAGCTTGTTGAGTTAGAACGCTATAGAAACCTAACAAATCTCACAGGAGTAACTCACAAGACTACCAAAAACTTTTGAAATGTATTTAGGGTTTTCCTTTTGTACTAGGTAGAGTTAGACAAAAAACCTAAACATTTTCATGGCTTTAGGCTAGAATAAAATTCTACAAAACATGATCTTTGATTAGTCGAGCAAATTTTTTTTTTTTTTTCCGATCTATTGAGCCTTGTAGATTTCAAATTCTTCTTTCTGTAGCTTGGCTGTTCTTGAATCTTGACTTGAACCACCATGAGCAATATTGTCTAACACTTAAACTAGAAATGTTTTTGTTCTTGGTTTGCCAACTTACATAAAATTAGAACCCAAACATTTATTCTTAAAGATTTAGAACCTAACATACATACATACATATATATATATATATATATCCAAAAAAGTATACACAACCATAATGGATTTGTACGTGTAAGTCAATAAATTAATAAAATGAGTGTTTTATTGTTTAAAAAGTGTGCATTACAACTGATAATTATTACATACTAGCTCATGATTGCAACACTAAAAAATACCACCAATATGTGATAGTTGAAGGGAATTATAGCAAACACATGCTTAAACATGTTGAAAACTGTGCGATTAAACATGCTTAAGTTGTTCTTCTATCCAATTATCTTGGTTTAGGAACAATTTTGCATAGATAAACTTTTTCATTTCTTCCGATAATAATGTCTTCTCCCATTTCACACGTTTCGACTTGTTTGCCCCTGGTCCATAGCAATCCACCATTGCATATGTGATACTTTCCTTATACAACATGAACGTTGGTAACATGTGAAATATGTTGTTGTGAAAAACTATAATGTGAAAACAAAATTTTCTAGTGATTCTAGAAAAATACTCCATGAGAAAATGCAATTTTCTTCAAAATAAAAGGCCAAATGGCTCCTTTTCTTTCTTTTTCTTCTTCTTCTTCTTTTTTTTTTTTTCGTTTAAAAAGCACTCATTTTCTCCATGAATTCGTAATGCCAAATGAGCTCTAAATTAACCATTCCTATTAACTTAAACTTTTTAAACAAATGCTAGCTTATCAAGTTCAGCCAAACAATATATAAGATGAATGTAAAATGAAGAAGAACAAGAACAAGAACTTACTCTTTCCCAGCATTATCCCATGCATCCCAACCTCTTGGGGCAATAATATCGTCGAAATTTGACCAGTAAAACACTCCTATTGAATGGTTTCTTTATGCTCTTCTTAAATATGCAGGACCAGTTCATGTTACTTTACAATACTTAAACATAAAACCATTGGTTTGTTTGTCACTGTCTCTACCATGAGCTGTGATATAAGCATTAAAGAGGCCTACACTTTTTGCGTTTACATGTATTTCAGAATTCTGCACACAAAATATATAAAATAATGTCAGGGGGAGTATATATGCGATAATATATATATATTTTGCTGAATAACTTTCCGTTTATATAGTATTGGTAAAAAGAAAAACGATATAACCGTTGTACATTTTTAGACCCTTTAAAACACAACCGGATTAACCTAGTAAATTAGCTAAGTGTTTACTTAGTCCAAATTTCAGATCTAGGTTATCATAAATAAACAATCATATCATGTATAGCAGCGAAAATATAAATAACACAAAGATATGATCACCCAGGAAAACCAAACCAGTAAAAAACCTAGGGAGGATTTAACCTAGCTATCCTCAAGGTAAACTTGAATACACTATAGAAAGAATTGAAGTTTTACAATAAGACTTAGACCACTAACATCTTATTGCTACCCACTAGTAGAAACTTAGTGACACGACCACGTGCAAGCTCCGAGACCACAGACTCATTCTTTCTTGGATTCTCTAGCAAGTACAAGCACCCCCACTTATATATCTTTAAGTTCTTATGGCATCAACTAAATAATCATCAAGTTCTTGAAGAAATCTCCTCTTTGATAATCCTAAGCTTGTGTAAAGGAAAGATCCTCTCAAATCTCACAAGAGATTCACACAAACAGCAATATGAGCAACATCTAAAACGTGGCTAGGGTTTGCCTTATATATCTAGGGCAAAAACATAAAACCCTAAACGTTTTAGGAGTTCGTGCTGAGTTGGAATTATGCAACAAAAACACATTCTGCTCAAGATTCGATTGATCGAGCCTAAGCTTTGATCAATTGAGCTAGGCCGAGATGCACAATAACTTCTTCATTGGCTCGATTCCAACTTTACATAAAAGAACCAACTTTGAGCAAGTCTATACAAGACTAACTAACTTGTTTTGATCATAGTTTGCCAACAATACACATTAGAGTTCTAAACACATAAAATCCTAAGTCTTTATAACCTAACAAACTCCCCATTTGACAATCCGTGATAAAACACAACTAAAAGCTCAAAGTTTACAAAATAAAGCCCTTTACAAAACAAATCCAATCCTAACTACTATCCATCAGTTGCAAGTGTAGACAGCAGCTCAATTGAATCAACCTGTATTTCTTGAAATACTCAACAAATGCATAAACGCATATGTGGAAAATACAAGTAAACAATATAAATTCTTGATTTCATCAAAACACAAAATAAAGGCATATATCAATGAATAACTCAAAAATATAAGTAAATAAGCAGTAACACAAGAAACACAATAAATGTATCTCCCCCTAACATGAATAGCTCAACAACAATACATCAAGAGCCAAACAAAACTGTAAATACAAGGTGCAGCTCCTAGATACAATCTAATTACCATAGGCTCCAAAGAAGAACAAAACTCCCCCTATCAACAAAAACTCTATAGGCTGCAAAAACTACTTCCCTTTTTTGTAATGGAATGCCAAAGGGCAATCAAAATCTATCATCAAAAGGAGGTGGTGTAGGAGATCATCTAAAATGCGCCAACTCTGCACGCAAAGCACGAACCTCATCGAGCAAGTCCACCAAAACCTATCCTTGAGCCGCCTGAACAGTCAAGACATGATCCAACGTACGTCAAATGTCAGAAGCATCCGAATTAGTCGATGGAGGAACATCAGCAGTAGCAGCAGCACCAGACGCCTCAGCCTGTGCATCACCTATAGAAGAGGAAGAAGGGGGTACAACACTAGAAGATTGAACTCTAGCTCTCAAGTGAGCATCCCTTTGTTGAAGGAAGGTGGCACCTATAGGACCAATAATGTGTACAGGCTCAGACGCGGGGAAACCTAAAAACAACAAAATCCTATGAATGAATATAGGATAAACAAGAGCATGACCAACAGCGCTACTCTGATGAATCTTGTCCAAAGAACAAAGAAACAGATGAGGGAAAGAAATAGAAGCACCAGAAACAAGGGCATATAAAAACACACATTGCTCAATAGGGATGGTGTGGAGATGAGAGATAGGCCATAAAGAATGACAACCTATCCTAAGAAAAAGATAGGTAGTCTCTGTGAGCTCAGCGAACATGATCCAAGGATCAAAACCCCACTGGATAGAAGACCCAGTGATGTATGACATGACGTCATCAAGGGGTGGAGACTCCCCATAAGGATAGACAGGCTGCCTAACGACCGGTATCCCAAGAGCCTCACCTACTACCTTAGGGGTAATGGTGAACTCAACACCTCATATCCAACTCTGAACTAGGGTGTTGGAATCATAGACGTGGCAAGAGAGATTCAAATAGAACTCTCTAATCAGGGTGGTCGGAGGTGGATGATCTATCTCCAACAAGGACAACTAGCCTCTACTCTCAAAGTTTGCCCTAATGGTAGGATCTAACTCATCTAGCAGAACAGAACGCTTAGCCCAAATTTTACTCCTACTGTTCAACTTATTAAAGGCCTCTCTGCTTTTGGCATCCTTAAACAGCTCACTCCTAGAGGGAGACACAGAAGAAGTGGAGAGAGTCTTATGGGCTCCAATCTTCCTAGACATGGTGCTAAGGAAAGGACAAAGACAAAGCAGAACCAAAAAGAACAAAATGAAAAAAACCAAGGGCAGACTGCAAGTTAGCACAAAACAAATATAGAACAAAAATCTATATGATGCATGAACAGTTTAATGTCATGATGCATGTTCTAATGTAGTGAACTAAGTTCAATTTAAGTTTAGATTCACAAAAACCTCAAAAAATTGAAAACCACTTGTTTGTTTTATAAAAAATTGGACTAATTGATCATCACACAAGTTAGAATACGTAATATAATGATCAATTACATCAATTTAACAAGCCAATTTCACCAATTAAACTTAATTTGAACAAAATCCCTAATTCGGGTACATTCAAGCCCTAAAAAATCCCATTTCTCACAAAACACAAAATTGATCAAATTAACTGATCAAGATCAGGTTTATAACATCCTGGCACAAAAGCGCATTGATTAATTTTAGAAAATAAAGCTTGAATAATAAAAAATCTCAATTTTCATAGGTCCAAAAATTTACCCATAAAACGATGAATTAATGCATGAAACATGAAAAAAAAATACAAAAGGAAGGGTATAATGGACTTACCGGTCTTGGGAGAGGAAAGCTTTGCAAAAAATCTGGAAGAAAACAACAAAAAATTGAAGTGGAGCCTAGTCCAAATCAGAGAGAGAGAGAGAGAGAGAGAGAGTAAAGTTTTCAATGTTGCAAGAGAGAGAGAGAGAGATATATATATATATATATATAGTAAGTTGGAAAGAAATACTGAAATAGAATGTGTGACAAGAAATACAGTCAAATACTGATATAGAGCATATCACAAATATAGAGCATCCCCTTTCCTCAAATTTCTTTTCTACTTTAGGATAAGATAAATCTACTCTTTTTTTGTCTTGTTTTTTTTTTTTTTTTCTTCTTCTGTTTTTAGTTAATCACTTTTCTATATAACCACATTCGATCACAGACCTAGTGAATACACGCCACCACCACAAACCAACCTAAATCACAAATATCGATATAGTTGTGGAGGGCTTCAACACACATAAGTTTGGGTTGGGTGCGCTGGGTACAAAGGGAGAGAGTACTTTTGGAAGCTAGCATTTTTGGTGAGATAGAGTGAGAGTGGTATTTAGATTACTGTTAGATTAGCTGTTCTTTTGATAACCTGTAGTTTCTGGTGGCTTATTTGTTAAATTATGAGACAAAAAGATATAATTTTTGATAAATTTTATGCTAAATTTATAACATAAATATAAATTAGCTTATCTTCAAAAAAAGAAACTGTTTTTGTTATTATTAATTTTTTTTTTAAATGAGACAAAAAGCGCAAAGTTAAAAAAGCATTTTGCCAAAGGGAAATATGATCTACGCCAACTTGTTGAATTTAGGTTGGAAAAAGTAGTTTCCAAATTTAAATCTTCTAAATATTCTGCATAAAAATTCATATTAAATTTTAGAAATTCTATTTTAAATCCATTTTACTTTATTTTGGAACATCTAAATGTTGGAAAATATAGATTTGCATTCCATACAAAACAAGCAGCGGAAGCAACATAAGGATCTACTTCATTAATGAGAGATAACATAAAATTTTGAATTCTAGAACAAAAAATAAAAAGTGCACCTTGATGTAGTGAAAATTAAAAACAAAAAGTAGATAGTATGTCCGGAGAAGACCTTCAATCTTCATCTCAATTCCACATGGTGCCCAAGATGTGTGGTCTCAATTAGTTCTTATGTACATTGATTTTCTTTTTGGAAAAATATGTTCAAGAGATGTTCCAATGAAAACTATTTTCTCTTCTTTTAATCACACATACATTTTAACTGGTTGTACAGTTATTTTATTTAAAATACTTATTAAATAAAGGTGAAAAGCACATTTTCGTCCCTACATTTTTACACGATTTCCATTTTGGTCCATAACTTTTTTTTTATCACTTTTAGTCCCTATCCTAGAAAACTCCTATTGTTTTAGTCCCTGCCGTTACATCAGAGACGGAAAATGCTGACGTGACAAACGGATGGCACTGTTGGCTGACGTGGCCATTAAAATAATAATAAAAAATATTATTTGGTATTAAAAAAATTTACCCAAACAATTACCCAAAAAACCCAGATACCCAACAAGCAAAACAACTACAAAAACTCAAAAAAATAAATAAAAAAATAAAAAAAATAAAAACATAGAGACAGCCATATTAAAAACCTGAGCTTGGTGGGCTTGGGTTTGTGCTTGTTAACGAGCAGCTTCTTCACATCGTCAGCTGGGTAGAACTTGGGAGCTTTGGCAGCCGGAGCAGGAGCCTTAGATTGAGCGTCGTGGCGAGGGAAAACGCCGTTGTTTTTGGCCTTGATAGCCCAGAGGCCTCGCTTGTGGTACATCTCGGACCTGGAGTACTTGCCGACCCCGCGAACCAGATCTGGGTTCCGGCTAACCTTTGGGGTCCTCTGCTTTGGTGCCATTGGAATTGAGTTGGGTGGCTGTGGGTTAATGATTAGGTGGCTGGGTTGGTGTTTGGGTTGGCTGGATCTGTGTTTGGGTGGCCGGAAATGGTGGTTTGGTGGCTGTGGGTTAGTGTTTAGGTGGCTGGGTTGGTGTTTGGGTTGGCCGGATCTATGTTTGGGTGGCCGGAAATGGTGGTTTGGTGGCTGTGGGTTAGTGTTTAGGTGGCTGGGTTGGTGTTTGGGTTGGCCGGATCTGTGTTTGGATGGCCGGAAATGGTGGTTTGGTGTTTGGGTGGCTGTGGGTTGGTGTTTATGGGGCTAGGTTGCTGTGGGTTGGTGTTTAGGTGGCTGGGTTGGTGTTTGGATTTTTGATCTTAATTCATATAAATTTTTATTTTTATTTTTGTTTTGATTTTTTTTACTTAGTTAAAATTAATAAATTAATTTTTAAATTTTTTTAATACCAAATAATATTTTTTATTATTATTTTAATGGTCACGTCAGCATTTTCCGTCTCTGATGTAATGGCAGGGACTAAAACAATAGGCGTTTTCCAGGATATGGACTAAAAGCGGTAAAAAAAAAAGTTAGGGACCAAAATGGAAATCGTGTAAAAATGTAGGGACAAAAATGTGCTTTTCGCCTTAAATAAATAGCTGATTGTCTAATTAGGTTAGCCTTTTGGGCCCGCTCAATTAGGTTTTAGTGTGTGGCTTGGGATGGGACCAAAAGGACAAATAAGGTTCTAGATCTAATGGGCTTTGGGCTTCCATTAACTCTTATAAACCTAAAGTTACCATTAATTATATAACAAGTATCACTGTAGACACTACATTTTGTACCCTTTATAACTTGGACCTCCATTCCCCAATAATGTTAGAATTTTAAAGCCAAAGGTTGATTTAAAGCCCAATTAGAAGAGAATTGACTTGAGGTAAGTTGTTATGGAAAATATAACTTATTTTGTGAGAAAATAAACTATTGTTGGAAAAGAAAAGCTACGAAAACTCTAGGGCGTGCGTACGTATACACATGTACGCGTACTCATGTTCAAGCTCTGTGTATGCATGCTTAATACATGCGTACACATACATGTGCATGCGTATGCATGCCAGGGTTCTAGAAACTATGTAAAATAAGTTTTCTGCATTTAAAACTTGGTTTGGAATGAATCCTATATCGTCTAGGAGCCACCCCAAACCCCTATTTTTTGACTATATAAAACCATAAAAGGTATTTTTTCAAGGTGGATGAATTCTAGTGGTGAAACACATAAGATTCACTAGAAAATAGTGAATCAAAGAGGAAGTTGTTCACAAAAAATCCTTAAGTCAAGTTTTAATTGATTGGGACCTTTTTTGGTCTTGATCATCAAGTTCTAAAGTTTACTAACTCATTTCGAATTGGTTGTGAATCGATTGATTGAGGGGAATGGTAAAAAACAAAGCTCTTTAAAGAGTTCTAGTGTTGGGATAAAGTTTCTAACTTTGGCTCTTCGCTTTTCCTTGTTTTCCTTCATTTTTGTTGTTTACATATGTGTTTAAGTGTTTATAATGTTTGTTTATTTTAGTTGTAAATAGTGTCTTTGTTTAAAGCTTGTTAGGTTGTTAGATTTTTTATTTTCTGAGTTTTTGGGTTAAGGTTTTGTGTGTGTATGCATGCGCATGCTCCTTTCAAGCATACACATACTTGTAGTATGCGTACGCATACAGTTGGGATGCACATGCATGCCTTATGTATAACACACATAATCTTGCCAAGAAACCCTAATTCACTCCTGTTTACCTTTCCTTTTTTTTTATTTCCATGTTTTAGTCTTTGTTTAACCTAGATTATGTAGCTTTAAGTCTCTGCCACTCTGTTTTATCTTGTTTTGTTTTGTTTTATCTTTTTGATTGTTTATTAGGGTTTTAGATTGCTTGAATATCATGAACATGCATTTGAATATGATCATGCATTGAAGCGTAGGTGTTGTGATACAGTGAGGTAAGTCATGGATGTGATATGGTTGAACATGATATGTTTGTTTGAATCCCATAATCTTGAGGTTTAGATGCCACAACATGTTTATCCTGATCTACCTTGTGATATTTTTGCCATTGGAGATATAAGCTTATATGCCATGATAAATGAATGCTAGGTTTGGGGATGATTATGCCATATTGATTGCTTTAGATGCATGCTAGAGTGTGTGTGAGATAGAAAAACATGATAAATATGCCTTCAATGAGATTAAGACTTGGAACACAATGAGTGGAAGCCGACCCATGGGTCGGGTGGGGTTAGGTGCCTAACACCTTTCCATCCCTATACCCAAACTCTGAACACATGCTCTGGTAAAGATTAGTCCTTCCACGAAAGGGTGCTATATTTATGGTTTTTAGACCTAAACTAGGTGGTAACTCCATTTACACCCTCCGCCATGGTCCGCCCTAGGCCAAGGCGTACTTCCCATAAAGGGAGAGGATGACCCACGTTGCGAGCACTTGTGCCCACAACCACTATGGAAATATAATTGCACTCTAAGCCTTATTAATAAATTATATCCTAAGACTATAATAAAATATCATTTGAACCCACCATGAAACATCGATAATAAATAAATTTATCATAAACTTTCACTTTGTAAATCACTATTTTATTCTTTGAATCCTTGATTAATATTTTAGATATTCATATATTTTTATGAAATCTAATTTTATTAAATATAAACTCTAATAACTCTTTACTAAAGTGTCCAGGCCTAGCACCTTGAATAACTAGTTCCCTTTAAACTTATTTCAATGAGATATTTCGTGTCTCTCTAGAAAGAGATTATGAATTTTATCTCAAGAATATGTGTTCCCTCAACACTATAAGTGATTACCCAACATAATGAGGTTTTTATTGTTAGATTAGATCTCACTCCTAATATATCAAAGGATGCTACATTTCATAATTTTTTACAATCCTCTTAGGATTGAGAGTCTATGAAAATAGAAGTCATGAGATTTATTATTCAGGTGACATTTGTTAATTGAATAATTAATCTCGCAACGGTCCAATTGCTAAAAGAACACATGGCCTGTGCAACTTGTTGAGTTTAGGACAGAAACAATAGTTTCCAAATTTAAATCTTCTAAATATTTTGCATACGAGATTCATATTAAATTTTAGAAATTCTATCTTATATCATTTTACTTTATTTAGCAAAATCTAAACCCGTCTTTTTACCCTAACATGAGTCCAATTGAACAGATCATATTACAAACGGTGGAATATAAATCTATTCATTTCTTATTCTTGGATTTTACAAAAAAAAAAAAAATGAACTTACTTTTTATTATTATTTAGAATCCCCAATACTTGTGTAAATCAGAATCTAAAGCAAGAATTTCATCCACTAAATTTGGAATAATTTTGATTTTAATAATTGGTAGTTTAGAAATTTTTTATTTTAATCGGTAGAGTTTCAGAGTGTTTTTTAATGTTGTAGTTTCAATGAAACAAGCTTGCAAAATTGCAAGATAGAACCCATTTGGCAAGGGCATGAGCAGCAATATTAGCCTCTCTTTTTACCTAGAGAAAATTTATAGATAAAGAAATCGATAGAGAAAAGACGTCCTGCACGAGCCCTTCAATAGACCATGATGGCCTCAAGTGGTGAGATAATTGGAGGATGCATTCCTTTGAGTCATTCTCCAAAACAACTGTACTATGATTGTCACTGCTTGCAACTTGCATTCCCAATTTTATAGCTGAAGCCTCAGCCACCAGCAAAGAGCAACTAAGGATAATATTCGTTTTTGCCCAATCTAAATCCCCATTGTGATCACGAGCAATAATGGTTAGAGCTGCTTTATATGGGGACAAACTGCATCATAGCTCAATTTTAGGGTAAACTACGTATTTGGTCTTTATTTTTTACACCATATTTTAATTTAGTCCATAACTTTTCAATTATATCAATTTGGTCCATAACCTTTTAATGTCTTGTCAATTTAGACCAAGCTGTTATCTTTTGAATGGAAGTTGCTGATATAGTAAGTGGCCAAAATAAAAGTTAGTTCATTGCCTCATCAATGGAAACTAATTTTTTATTTTGGTCATTTGTCACATTAGCAATTTTTATCCAAGAAATAATGACAAGTACTAAATTAACATGACACCGAAAATTTAGGGACCAGATTAACACAATTGGAAAGTTAGAGACCAAATTGAAATATGATGTAAAGAATAAGGACCAAATACATTGTTTACCCTAAATTTTAAGACACCTATAAGGCGTTCGCTCCATTTTATTTTCTACTCTATATATTTACTTTTCCTTTTCCTAAATGTGTCCGAGGCACAAGACAAAAGTAATGCCAAGAGTATCCTAGTTTATCAGTCAGGGCCATCAGGCAAGGGACATTTCGACACAGTGCAAGAAGCCATCAATTCAATCTCACCAAATATAATATCACGGGCCATAAAATTTGCATTAGACAACTTTTTTTTTTTTTTTTTTGAGAAGTTGCGTTAGACAACTTGAATGTAATACCACGAGCCATAAAATTTGCAACAGACAGCTTGAAGGTAGAACTTTCTAAGGACTTCCCATAATCACCCCATTCGATCACAGTCGAACGCCAACGCTTTCCTAAATAGTTTTTCTTTAAGGATTTGAACTTTCTCTCTAGACAATAAAAGAAAGAAAAAAATATATATATTATAGCGACTGAAATTTAATAGATAGTTTTTGAATGAAAATTGGATTTATTTTAGTATATACTAATGCAGTAATGCTTACTTGTAAACACCAGGATTGAGATGGATAATTGTCCATTGTTTGTTGTTTGATGGGATGAATCGATGGCTTCTTGCACTGTGTCGAAATGTCCCTAGCTTGCCTGACTGTTCAACTAGGATACACTTGGCATTACTTTTGTCTTATGCCTTGGACACACTAAAAGGAAGATAAATGCAATGGTGGCAAAACAAATTTAACTAGTTTGATTGATGTGTTAGAAGATGAACAAATTCTCAATTTAAAATTATCAACGTGGCAAGATAAAGTGAGTCAATTGGAAATTAAAGAAATAGAATATGTGACAAGATTTTGATAAATACAAAGCATTCGCATTTGCTTACCTAAAGTTTATCATCTATTTTGGGAGAACGATAATTTTTTTTTCTTCTTATTTTAGTTAATCAATTCTCTTTTCTTTTTCTTTTTTTTTTTTTTTTTTTTTTGAGAAACAAACACACACACACACAAGAGAGAGGAAAATGGGTTCTAACACAAAAGTACATCACAACTTCACTTAAAAGCCATGGTAACTTTTAAGGGAGGGTGGGGCAAGTTACACTACACACAACATACTCTCTTAAGCAATGTGGGGCAATTATCTATTCTTTAAAAAAAAAAAATATTCTCTATTCTAAACTCTAATTTATTTTTAATTTCTTCAATTATTTTTTTATTATTTCTCCTTCGTCATCTCATTCGAACAAACGCCACTATCACAAACCCACTTGAATCATAGACACGATGAACATAAGATGCCCCAACCACAGACCAACCTAAATCATCGTTGGCCTCTAGAGCCACCCCAACCCCACATGCCATTGTGATCTTGTTAGGAGGGCTTCAACACACATCAGTCACGTGAGTTTTTCCATCCAACTTAACTACCAAATAGAAGTTAGGGTACAAAGTGTTGTAAGGGCATTAGTTTAGGAGGGTGATTGGGCATTCGTGTAGTTTAGGGAGTAAGTGTAATGGGGGTATAGTTTAAGGGGGGTAAGTATAATTTTCCCATTAAACTTATGTGGTTAATAAAATAATAATAATAATAATAATAATTATTATTATATATATATATTAAAAATAACACGTTGACATTTAAATTGAAAAACATAAATACAAAAAAATAAAATAAATTTTCAATTTTAAAAATAGAAAAAGCCACTTAAAAAGTTTTTTCTAGCATTTTCTTGCACCTTCATGGCAACTAACCACTAAACTTCTCCTCCTTTCCTACTCTAGCTTTCTCATCAACCAAGGGCAGCTTAAGGGATTGTGGGGCTTAAGGTGATGTTTAAATTTAGGTCTTATATATAATTAAATAACTTTTTTTACTTAAAATCTATTCTTCTAATTTTCTTAGATGCAAAAAATTTTAGTTTTTCTAATGAATTTCTTGCTCATATATGTGTTTTTCATTTACTTTTCTTAGAATTAGATTAATGGGTGCCCGGCCTTAGAGCATTTGTTAATTGACAATTTTAAGAAATTTTTTATACTACTTTCATTAAAAAATATATATATATATATATAAATTAAGCTGTCAAAAAATAAGTTACTTTTTTTCTTTCTCCTTATAAAGCAACTAATTGGCCAATGCCCTGACTGGAATGCTACAATGTTCTCACATAAAGAGATCATGTATGCAGTGCACAATTCCCATACTTATTATGTTATTGGGAACAAGTTCTTAGATATGCTCTAGTGTAAATCTCTAAGCCTTTTAATGCCATGTTGTCTATGGGCTCGACAAACTTCTATGTGTTTGAGTCTATGTCCACACATTATAACTACATATATTCAAGGGCGGAGGGAGGGGGGGCAGGTGCCCCCCTGAACTTTCAAAAAATTCCCACCTAGTAATGATTAAAAAAAAAAAAAAAAAAAAAAACCTACTGCTACACGGTTGGAATTAGAACTTGGCAGCCTCAAACTAATAGAACTCTGAAAAAAAAAAAAAAAAAACCTACTGCTTTACTCCCATATATATATATATATATATATTTTCTTTTGATACCTGTCTCTTTAAAAAAATTTCCACCTAGTAATGATTAAAAAAAAAAAAAAAACCTACTGCTACACGGTAGGAATTAGAACTTGGCAGCCTCAAACTTAAAAAAAAAAAAAAAAAACCTACTGCTTTACTCCCATATATATATATATATATATTTTTTTTTTTTTTTTTTCTTTTGATACCAGTCTCTTTCAGTTTGTACCTTAAAGTTTCTGTTTAGTTTTAGCTGAGTTTTTAAAAGCATTTAATGGAAGATTAATGGATGAATGATTGCTTAGTCACATATATTGGGAAACATGAAACGGTTTCAAAATATGAAAAATTGTCGAGGGCAATTGAGTAAATTAAGCTAGGTGTGAAAAAATAAATTAAAGTTTATATTTTATGTTAGATTCTATATAACAATTACATTATTTTGTTATTAATATTGATTAATTTTTTTAGATTAGTTTTTTATTTTCAAAATTTTTCATATTACATGTACTTTGGGATTGATCGTGTCTATCTTACACCGAAAGAAGGCCAAGATTCCCTCAGGCTTGCCAGTCATGAAGAGGGAAGATCCTATTTAGCTCTAACCATGACAAAGAGCAAAGCTCGTCTTCGTGGAGTTGAAGAGGAAGAAGGGGCACAAGGTGAGGACACTACTCATGAAGGTGGCGACACTGATGATGAGATTGACAACTAAACTCTTGGACCAAAAGATATGGAAGCTTCACCCACAAAGGCTCAGCCTCAGGTGCAGCCACAGACAGCAGCTCATAATCCCGATTGCCTCGATCTTTTTCTTGACTATCTAGATCACCTGCAGAGGTCTTTTGATGATTGTTAGGTTCTAAAGACTTAGGATTTCATGTATTTAGAACTCTAATATGTATTGTTGGCAAACCATGATCAAAACAAGTTATTTAGTCTGGTTTAGACTTGCTCAAAGTAGTGCTGTTTATGTAAAGTTGGAATTGAGCTGATGCAAAATTCACTGTGCATCTCGACCTGGCTTGATTGATCGAAGCTTAGGCTCGATCAATCGAAAATCGGGCAGATGCATTTTTTCTGCAGAATTTCCAACTCAACTCTAACTCCTAAAATGTTCAAGGTTTTATGTTTTTTCCCTAGGTATATAAGGCAAACCTTAGCCACATTTTAGAGGTTGCTCATATTGCTATTTGTGTGAATCTCTTGTGAGGTATGTGAGGAGCTTTCCTTCACACAAGCTTAGGATTATCAAGAGGAGATTTCTTCAAGACCTTGATGATCAACTCAGTTGCTGCCATTGATGCCTAAAGAAAAACAAGCGTGGGTGCTTGTGTCTGGTGGTGAATCCAAGAAAGAAGAAGTCCATGGATTCGGAGCTTGCACGTGGTCGTGTCAGTAAATTCTACTGGTGGGTAGCAATAAGAAGTCAAGCATGGGGGCTTATAAGTCTTATTGTATGAACTTCGATTCTTTCAAGAAAGTGGATTCAAGTTTACTTTGAGGATAACTAGGTTAAATCCTCCCCAGGTTTTTTACCGGTTTGGTTTTCCTAGGTCATCATATCTTTGTGTTATTTATATTTCCACTGCTATATACTTGATATGATTGTTTGATTGTGATAACCTAGATTTGTATAATTTGACTAAGTTAATCACTTAGCTAATTAACTAGGTTAATCTGGCTGTGTTAAGGGATCTAAAAATTGTTCAATGATCATTCTATCTATTCCAGATGTTAGTTCACCTACCTTCAAGAGCAAATTATTGTTCTCTTTACCCAAATCCAAGATATCGCAAGGGGAGTAGAACTTTGAGACTTTATTGCTTTTATAGGCATATTTACATTATTTTATTTAAAGCCTTAAGTACTTTAGTTTAAAACTATGTTTTCTTTAGTGCTTGTGTCTCTTGGCTTTTATAGTCATTTCTTGATGCTTTTAGTTACCTTTTGCCTCCTGCTTTAGTTTCTTTAATGCATCATTTGCTTGTTAGACATGGAATTAATTTTTGTATTGCTCTCAATTGCTTGTGTGTCTGGATGTTTATTTACTCGTTAAATGTTCATTGTATTCATTTCTTAATGACTGTTCATGTTTGATCAAGTTATGTTATATGTTCACATCTCATTTGTTTTTACTTGATTACATTTTACTTGCTATATATACATGCCTTGTATTCTACTTGTCTCAAATTTAATGAATCTATTTGTTGTGTGCAAGTGTTTTAGGATACAGGTGTATATGGTTCAAGTCCTTCACAAGTTTTATATTTAGGTGTGAGTGAGTTTACCTCTGTTCCCAAACTCATGTTTTAAGTCTAGAGTCTGTTTAGGGTTTTGTCATGGAATGGCCAAAGGAGGAGATTGTAAAATTGTGATTTTCAACTATGGTTTTATGTTAGCTTTAATTTCATGTCAAATTTGATTGTATTTTTGTTCAATCACTTCTTAAAGGCTATGTGTGAGAGATTGGTGAAGATTCTGTGAAGATGAAGAATTCGCGACTAACTCACGTTTGGCTCGCAAGTGCCAACCCATGAAAGGCCATGTGAGAAGCACATGCTAGAATTTGAAAAGTCTCTTTGCCAGGTTGGATTTCGTGAGTTACTTTGGGACTCAGGCCAAGTTGCGAGTGACCCGCAAAACTTTCTGCCTGGATCTTTTTTAGTGTGCTTTTTCTCATACATTTACCAACACAATACAAGCCCTCATTACCCATGAAATTGTAAGGAGTTTTTCCAAGAAATTGTATACCCATAATCATTTATGCCATTTCTCTAAAGTTTTCCATTACTCCTAGCTCTCCATCTACACAACCTTGAGAGGTTTTTAGCCCAAACACTTTCCTCACCCAATCTAAGTGTTGAGAGAAGTTTTGGTGCATATGGGAAGCATTGGAAGAAGCCATTGAGTAGTGGATGCAATTTGGAGCTAATTACGGGATCCGAATAATGAGTGAAGACAAGGCTCCGTGAAGCCTGTTGGTAGCAGGAACTTGTAGGGTTCAAGCACATTGGGTAGATTAAGCTTGGAGTGTCTTTTTAATATTCATGTATTCCAACTTTATTTACTAGTGGATTGATTTTGGCTTGGAGGGCCACGGAGAGATTTTTCACTGAGTACTTCGATTTCCTCTTTAATAACATGTCTCGGTGTTATCTTGTGTTTACATCTCTCTTCCCTACTCTTTAAGTTTTACATTTATTGTTTATTGTACTTGCTTATGCCTTAGATTAGTGTTTCAGTTTTATTACGACTCAATTACTCTTGCTTTGCACTTAGTTAAGTTAAATTAAAAGTAATCAAGGCATAACTAAAAATTGGGGGGGGGGGGGGGGGGGGGGAGGGGGGGGGGGGGCTAAATTAACTATAGTGTTTCACACTATTTGAGCTTTCAAGAGTCATAACTAATATGTAGAAGAAAACCCTTGAAGTTTTGACTCAAAAAAGACAAAAAAAAAAAAAAAAATTGTTCTAAGAAGGGATCGAGAGGAATCGAAGAAAAGAAGAGAGTATGATAAAAACTCATCTATCAAACCCTTAAGAATTCAAAATTTTTGAATTTTGATTGATGGAGAGGAATCGAACAGCGATTGAAGAAGGGTTTTAAAATTTTCGACTGATTAAAGAGCAATCAAATAGGAATCGAGAGAGACAAATACTTTTGGCCTAAAAACTGGACATTTTGATTTGTTGAGGATCTGCTTTGGTCGGTTGAACTAATGAAAAACTTTTGAGATTCAAAAAACCTGGAAATTTTGCAGAAAAACAACTAAAACCCGATTTTTATGACATGTAATGCACATGAACAATTCCAGAAGTTTTCAAAAGCATTTTCTCTCAAATTTTCAAAATTTTCCACACAAAAGAGGCAAAAATCAGTTGATTTAAAAACTTTTACTTCAAATTCAACTCAAACCAAAGAAAAAGTATTAAACATCACTTTATGAGTAATCAGAGATGGCCAAATTAGTAAACACATAGTCATATGGACCAAATTTAGCATTGATTTGCGAGTAGTGTGTGTAACTAATACGTGTACAAAGTGCAAAAAAGGTGATATGTAGATAGTAGTTAAACAAATTTTCTACACCATCAATCACACTGGTATGAAAGTAACTATCACCTAAAGGGTTATATCATATAACTCTCACATCTCTTAGAAAGCATGCTTACAATCATGTTAAAGCATTTTGATTCTTTTTACTTTTTCCTTTTTCTTTTGATTCTTTTTTTTTTTTTTTTTCTTTTGAGCACAATCAAAGAAATCATGCATGGGCATATAGGAGATAGAAAAGAAATACCCTTGTTACTCTTTAAAAAAATAAAAAATAAATAACACCTTATTTTATCTTACTATGCAAGTGCTACACCTTGTTGAGCACGACTTTTATGTTTTGCACATAGGTGTTCATGATTGGCGAGTAACAATGGTAAAATGGTTATTTATGCCTTTTTTCTAGGTTTTTCTAGTCCTTATGATCAAAATATGTGACATCAAAATCAAGATCCGTTTGTTCAAAGACTATAAACAAATAGCACAAATTAGCAAAGTGCAAAAAATAGCTCATCAAAGCTAAGCAAGGTACTCAAACATGAAATGTAAATTTCATTGGCCAACCTTAATTATACACTTGATGGTGTGCAATTTTCTTATCTTTAGTTTTTTTCTTTTCTATTTTTTTAAATTTAAAAAAAAAAAAAAAAAACACTTAAAGACATCCTAAACAACCCTAGAATGAAATGTTGAAAATAAAATCCTAAACAAAAATATTTTGTCCAAAGGATCGAGAGATTAAGCTCGAGGACCATGTCAAACAGACTCATTTATGCCGAGTCTTTTGCATCCACACTTTCTAAGATGCAAACCTGAGGTTGGAGTTTCTACATACATGAGATTGTTGATCTACTCCAAAATTGGCATAGAGGCTGAGAGCTTTTACCAATTCATGAATAATTGTCATGGGATCTTATGCTTTTGGCACATACGCTTTTAGTTTAGTTGCTTGCTTGCTAGCTAACAACTTGAAGCAGTTTGGGCGAGTATGCCCAGCTCCACCACAGAAGTGACAAAACCATTAAGGCTTATGTTATTTCTTACCTACAGGATTAGTAGGTTTCTTAGGTTTGGTGTCACTTAGATCTATCTGTTAGGTTCTAAGGTCTTAGGATTTTATGTATTTAGAACTCTAATTTGTAATGTTGGCAAACCATGATCAAAACAATGTATTTAGTCTTGTTTAGGCTTGCTCAAAGTTGGTTTATTATTGTAAAGTTGGAATCGAGTGGCTGCAGAAGTACTTAGGACTTTCGGCCTGGCTCGATCGGTCGAAGAATAGACTCGATCGATCTAAAATCGCACAGATTGATTATTCTACAGAATTTCCAACTCAGCCCTACTTCATTAAACGTTTAGGGTTTTATGTTTTTACCCTAGGTATATAAACTAAATCCTAGCCACGTTTTTGGATGTTGCTCCAGTTGTATTATTGCTCATACATTGCTATTTTGTGTAAATCTCTTGTGAGATCTAGAGGAGCTTTCCTTTACACAAAGCTTAGGGTTTTCAAGTTAGAGATAGTATCAATATCTTGATGATCAACTTGGTTGCTACCATTGAAGCTTAAAGAATATCAAGCATGGGTGCTTGTAGCTGATTGAAGAATTCAAGAAAGAAGGAGTCCGTGGATTCGGAGCTTGCACGTGGTCGTGTCAGTAAGTTCTACTGGTGTGTAGCTTTAGGAAATCAAGCGGGGAGCTTGTAGTCCTTCTGTATGAACTTCGATTTTTTCGCATAGTGGATTCAAGTTTACTTTGAGGATAGCTAGGTCAAATCCTCCCCAGGTTTTTACCGTATGGTTTCCTGGGTGATCATATCATTGTGTCTTTTATTATTCTGTTGCTTAATTATTTTGATATGATTATTTGATTGCTTTAACCTAGAATTACATAATTTGACTAAGTAACAACTTGGCTAATTAATCTAGGCTAACCAATCTGGTTGTGTTTTAAGGGGTCTAAAACCGTTCAAGTGGTATCAGAGCAGGTAGCTCTTTTGTTGGAGATTTTTTGATCTCTGAGCTGATCCTTGACCCCTGTTGTCATGGAGCATGGACACTCTCTGTTTGTTCCTCCTCACTTTGATGGGAACAACTATACTTATTGGAAAGTAAGGATGAAAGCATTCTTGAAATCCATTGATGAGAGAGTCTGGAATTCCATTGAGTACGGATGGGAGAAGCCCACTACTCCTGTGAGTGAGTGGCAAACTTCTGAAAAAGAAGCAGCTGGCTTCAATAGCAAAGTTATGAATGCCATCTTCAACGCTGTTTCCATAGAGGAATTTAAGAGGATCTCTAATGTTGAGGTTGCTCATATTGCTTGAAAAATCCTTCAAACTGTGCATGAAGGCACAAAGGCAGTTAAGATCAATAAATTGCAACAATTGACTTCTAGATTTGAAAGCATTAGAATGTCTGATGATGAATCTTTTAATGAATCCTATGCTAAATTAAATGATATTGTCAATTCTGCTTTTAATTTGGGTGAAGTCTATGATCAACCTAAAATTGTTAGGAAGATATTTAGATCCTTAACTGAAAACTTTAGACCCAAAGTGACAGCCATCACTGAAAGCAAGGATGTGGACTCCATCCCTGTTGATGAGCTTATAGGATCTCTTCAGTCCTATGAGTCTGACCTACCTAAAGTGAACAAATCCAAATCAATGGCTCTTAAGTCTGTTGATGATGTTGATGGTGGTGGATTTGATGATAAGCTCTTTGCTACAGAGATTGCCTATCTTGCCAAAAATTTCAAATACTTTCTTAGAAATACCAACAGAAAGGCAAGAGGTACATACACCACTGAACCTAGAAATTTTAGGAAGAATGATCCCACTAAGGTTAATAACCTTGAAAAACCTAAAGAAAAAGTTGGTTAATCTTCAAATAATTCTTTGGGTCCTCAATGTTTTGGTTGTCAAGGGTATGGTCATGTGAAATCTGAATGTCCTACATTCTTAAGGACTAAGGGTAAAGCTATGGCTGTAACCCTTAGCGATAATGAGGTTTCTGATGATGAGTCCGGATGTGATGAGGATGGAAACTTCATTGCTTTCACTGCTACTGCTGTAGTCAATGAAAGCATATCTGTTGAAGAGAACCCTTCTGATGGGGAACTCTCTGAGGATGCAGATCTTCAAGAGGCCTACAATAAACTTTGCAAAATTGCTGCTAGGGATGCTATGAATGTAGAACTTGGCCTGAAGAAAATTGATTCTCTTGAACTTGAAAAGAAAAATTTGCTTGTTAAACTGTTTGATGCTAATGATCTTCTGAACAATGTTAAATCTAAGAACATGCTTTTGCTTGATAAAGTTAAAACTTTGGAACATGATTTATCTGTTGCTAGATCTGCTAGTTCTAAACTTGATCACATGCTGAATGTTCAAAAGTATCATTCTGATAAATCTGGGTTAGGTTATGTTGAAAGCATCTTTGACTCTTCACCGCATTCCACGAATTTTTTTCCTTCTTCTTCTTCTAAACCTTCGGTGAGTGAGGTTGTGAGTGAAACTGTCAAACCACCTGTCAGTGAGGTAGTCAAACTCGTAGAAGTTTCACCTCCAAAGAAGAATAGGGTTGATCTGAGAGAAACTAAAGCTACCTTTTCTAAGGACAAGATGCATGGTAAACCTGCTTGGGTGTGTCATTTTTGTGGTAAGTCTGGACACATTCGTCTTAACTGTTACAAGCTTCAAGCTACTAAGAGAGCAAACGAACCAAAAGTGTCTGTGTCTCAAGCACAAGATCCTATGGCACTTATTGGTGAATTGGTAAAGGTTTTGAACCTTTATTCCAATCCTGGAGTTGGAAATCACTCGAATATGAATAAGAACTCCAATGCTCGTGATGCATCTAAAAGGTTTTGGATGCAAAAGACTCGACCTAATTGAGTCTTTCTAACATGGTCCTTGTACTTCATTGCTCATTCCTTTGTGGCCATAGTTATTTGGTTTTTGTGTTTTTTTTTTTTTTTTTTTGTGTTTCTAGGATTTGTATTGCATTACATTCATGCATTTCATTCTAGGATTTATTTGTTGTCTCTTAAATAAAAAATAAAATAAAAAAAGGGAGAAAAGGAGAAAGCAAAAATTATGTTTGACACTATGTTTCTTGATTTTTGAAAAACAAGGTTGGTCTATCTTTTTACACATGTCATGTCTTGTGTACCTTGTTTAACTTTGATGAACTTATTCATAGCACTTGACTAGTTGAAACTTTGTAGGGCATGTTGTGTGGGAAAGATGTGTATGGTTCTTAATCACTCTGTCTTAATCATGAAGTCATATGTTATTTGACTGTCGGACTTGATTCTTTTGAGAAAGATATAAATAACCATCTCACCACTGTTCACTAGCCAATCATAAACACCTTAGTGCATATCATAAGATTGTGTGCTCGAGAAAGTGTAACACATGCACAAAAAGAACATAAGGTGTAGCCTTAAATTAAATTAAAACTGGTGTGTACTATTAGGCTTGATGCCAATTCACTTAATTCAAACC
Organism: Quercus suber; assembly: GCF_002906115.3. Taxonomy (NCBI): domain Eukaryota; kingdom Viridiplantae; phylum Streptophyta; class Magnoliopsida; order Fagales; family Fagaceae; genus Quercus; species Quercus suber. The sequence continues at coordinate 1,140,118 of NW_027069528.1, read as the reverse complement.
GGTGTGTACTATTAAGCTGAATGCCATTTCATATAAATAAGAGGCAAAAATACAAGAAACTTACATGATTGCAAGCTTTTGTTCTAGGAGATGTGGGAGTTATAGGATGTAACTCTTTAGGTGATAGTCTCTTTTAAATTCTATGTGATGAATTGTGTAGACTTTGTGTTTGATTGCTATTCACATATCACCTCACATATATCTCAAGTTTTTACTAGTATCACACACTACACAAGTTACTCTTTGTTAAACACTGTACATGCTAGTGTGTGTGTTTTTGGTCTGACCAACCAAGTTTAAAAATATCTTGAGATTTGTGCACAACATTTTTGTTGCTTGAGAAAATTCAATGGGAGAATGATTGAAACTTGTTTTTGACATAATTTGGGATTAAAAATTTGGGTTTTTGAAAAAGCATTCCATCTCATACTCATGCATTTTGCTTTCCTTGTTTAGTGCTTTGAGGAGTTGTTTTTCAAAATAAGGTTTGTGTTTTTCAAAACTGTTTTTTTTTTTTTTTCAAAATTTAGTGAGTCTCTGCCCATTTCGATCGATCCAGTCTATTTTTCGATCAATCGAAAAAGTGCTCTAGTTTGTTTTAAAATGGCTGGCTCATTCGATCGATTGAATGTAATTTTCGATCGATCGAAAATCGTGTAGAAGCTTTTTTAAAAAGATCAGATCTGACTTTTTCAAACACTATTCAAACTTTTTCTTTCTCTCTCCGACGAGGCAAGCCAAATATTTCAGATTTTTGTCGTTTTGCTCCGAAGTTTTTGCAAAGTTTCTCTTTCCTCAAGCCGGTAAGACTCTTTTGCCCTTCCTTTTGATTTTATTTTCATGTTTTCATGCGTAAATCCATGCATTTAAGGGAGATTTTCGGACTTTGCATATTGGGATTTTCTGATTGATTCATGCCCTATTTTGTGCAATTGATCATTGGGTTTTTGTGGGGACACATCATAAACATGATTCTTGCTTGTTAATTTGATCAATTTTGAGTTTGGTGAAAAATTGAAAATTCTAGGGTTTGTTCTTGATCCGATTTGGGGCTTTTGTTAAATTGGGTAAAATTTGATGAAATTGGCTTGTTGTATTGATGAAATTAAGCATTATAATCTATGTGCTAAGTTTTGTAATGCTCAATTCATCAATTTGTTTAAAAATTTTCAAGTATTTTTCAATTTTTGGGGTTTTTTGATTAGAAATTCCCTGCTCAAGCCAATTTTGTCAATTTAATCTCAATTGACCTTAATTGCTTATTGCATTAGTACATGCATCATGGCATTGTATCTGTTCATGCATCATATAGATTTTCTTTTTTTTTTTTTTTGCTAACTTGTACTCTGTCCTTGGTTTTGTTTTCTTGTGTCCTTTTGGTTTTCTCTTTTGTGTCTCTGTCCTTTCCTTAGCATCATGCCTAGGAAGACTAGAGCCCGTAGGACTATTCCCTCTTCTTCTCCATCCCCTCCTTCCTTTAACCGTGAGAGGTTTCCGAGTGAGAAAAACCAAGAGCTTTTTGAGAAACTTAACCTTAAGAGAAAGATTTGGGCTGAGCGTTCTATTCTGTTAGATGAACTTGATCCTGCCATTAGGGCAAACTTTGAGCATCGGGGCTGGTTACCCTTGTTGGACATTTCTGATCCTCCTCCACCTTCTGCCTTGATTAGAGAGTTCTTTTCGAACATCTCTATCCGCATCTATGATTCCAACACTTTAGTAAAGAGTTGGATACGAGGCCTAGAGTACACCATTACTCCTCAGGTAGTGGCTGATGCTCTAGGGGTACCGTTGGTTAGGAATCTTGTCTATCCATATGACGAGTCTCCCGAGTTGAGCGACGTTTTGTCTTACATCACTGGGACTTCTGTCCAGTGGGGTTCTGATCCTAGGATCACTTTTGCTGAGCTCTCCGGGTTGCACTATCTGTTCTTTAGGATAGCGTGTCATTCCATCTGGCCCATTTCTCATGTTCACACCATTCCTCTTGAAAGGTGTGTATTTTTGTATGCTCTGGTTACTGATGCTCCTATTAGTTTTCCCCATCTCTTTCTTCGTTCTTTGAACGATGTTTATAGGAGTTCATCTACCGCACATGCTCTTGTTCATCCTATTTTCATTCATAGGATTTTGCTCTATCTTGATCTTAGTGACTTCCCTTCCTCTGAGCCCGTTCATGTGATAGCTCCCATAGGTGCGTCTTTTCTTAGACAGAGGGCCGTTCATCTTCGAGCTGGTTCTAAACACCCTAGGTCTGAGCCGTCTAGTAGCGCAGCTCCTCCTTCTTCTTCTATAGGTCTTGCTGGTGAGGATGTTCCTGATCCAGTTGGTGATGATGATGCTGCTGCTGATGTTCCTCCACCTCCTTCGACCGACTTTGATGTTCGTCGTACTCTGGTGACTGTCGTGACCATTCAGGCGGCTCATGGTCAGATTTTGGTGGACTTACTTGATGAGATTCGTGCTCTCCGAGCCGACTTAGCGTGACTTCATTCACCCTCACCACTTCCTTTTGATGGCGACCTTTGATTGCCCTTTGGCATTCCGTCACAAAAAGGGGGAGTGGAGTTTTGACTTGTAGAGAGTTTTTGTTGTTAAGGGGAGGTTTTTTTGTTACTTTTTGAGAGGAGCTTGTGGAGTTTTTAGATTGTATCTAGGTGCTTCACTTTGTATATCATTTTTGGAGATATTCATGTTAGGGGGAGTAACATTGTTTGATATACATGTTGTTTTTTATTGATTCTTGTTGATTTGTGATTTACTGCTTATTGATTTATATTTATGAGTTGATCATTCATATATGTCTTTATTTTGTGTTGTGTGAATCTTAAAAGAATGTTATACCTGTTGTTTTACTCTTTTCTGTCACACATGCGTTTATGCGTTTGTTGACTATTTCAGGAATATATAGGTTGATTCAACTAAGCTGCTGTCTACACTTGCAACCGATGGGTAGTAGTTAGGTTGAATTTGAAGTTTATGAGCATTTTTTTGTAAAGGGCTTTTTACTTGTAAAACTTTGAGCTTTTAATTAGGGTTTTGTCACGGATTGCCAAAGGGGGAGTTTGTTAGGTTCTAAGGTCTTAGGATTTTATGTATTTAGAACTCTAATTTGTAATGTTGGCAAACCATGATTAAAACAATGTATTTAGTCTTGTTTAGGCTTGCTCAAAGTTGGTTTATTATTGTAAAGTTGGAATCGAGTAGCTGCAGAAGTACTTGGGACTTTCGGCCTGGCTCGATCGATCGAAGAATAGACTCGATCAATCGAAAATCGCACAGGTTGATTATTCTGCAGAATTTCCAACTCAGCCCCACTTCATTATACGTTTAGGGTTTTATGTTTTTACCCTAGGTATATAAACTAAACCCTAGCCACATTTTTGGGTATTGCTCCAGTTGTATTGTTGCTCATACATTACTGTTTTGTGTAAACTCTTGTAAGATCTAGAGGAGCTTTCCTTTACACAAAGCTTAGGGTTTTCAAGTTAGAGATAGTATCAATATCTTGATGATCAACTTGGTTGCTACCATTGAAGCTTAAAGAATATCAAGCGTGGGTGCTTGTAGCTGATTGAAGAATTCAAGAAAGAAGGAGTCCGTGGATTCGGAGCTTGCACGTGGTCGTGTCAGTAAGTTCTACTGGTGGGTAGCATTAGGAAGTCAAGCGGGGAGCTTGTAGTCCTTCTGTATAAACTTCGATTTTTTCGTATAGTGGATTCAGGTTTACCTTGAGGATAGCTAGGTCAAATCCTCCCTAGGTTTTTACCGTGTGGTTTCCTGGGTGATCATATCATTGTGTCTTTTATTATTCCGCTGCTTAATTATTTTGATATGATTATTTGATTGCTTTAACCTAGAATTACATAATTTGACTAAGTAACAACTTGACTAATTAATTTAGGCTAACCAATTTGGTTGTGTTTTAAGGGGTCTAAAACCGTTCACTATCCTAATTTTCCTAGTAACTAGGACCTCTTCCTTAGGAGCCCCAACTTCTGGTTTAGGCATAGATCTAGGAGGAACGAACTTGGTAAGAGTCATGACAGAAGACAAACCACTCTCAATAGAACCTAACCAGTCTTTTCAAATGCATATATTGAACACTCAGCATGTTATCAAGTTTAGAACCAGAAGTCCTACCAAATTTTCTCTAGCAACAAGTAATTCGAATTCTAAATTTTAGTTTATCCAATCAAGGACGTGTTCTCAATCTTAACAGCAATTATGAGTTCATTAGCACCAAAGATTTTTCTTTTCATGTTCAAGAGTGTCTATCTTTTTCAATCCTAGGTCCACATTCATAGCATCTTTTGCTACAATCATACATAACTTGTTGTAAGCCTCTTGCAAGTCAGCATCCTCAGAGAATTCCCCATCAGAGGGGTTCTCCTTAACAATTTCTAATTCACCAACTACAGTGGTAGTAGTGAAAGCTATGAAATTCCCTTCTTGATCACTTTCAGACTCGTGACTAGATTCTTCATCATCACTAAGAGTAACAACCATAGCTTTACCCTTTGACCTTAAGTATGTGGGATATTCAAACCTTACATGACCATATCCTTGACAACAAAACATTGTTCGCCTAAAGAATTGTTAGTAGATTGAACAACCTTATCTTTTTATTTTTTTGCACAATTATTTTTGGTTTGTTCATTCTTCTTCACATTCTTAGTGTCAACAATGTTTCGATTTCTTACCCTTCTGTTATTATTTTTCAAAAAAATTAAAAAATTTATGGCAAGATAAGCAATCTTTGTAGATGTTATTTCATCATCAAACATATCTCCATTAACATCATCTATAGATTTCTAGGTCAAATATTTGGACTTGTTAGTTTTGGGTAGGTCAAACTCATAAGATTGGACGGATCCTACAAGTTCATCAATAGGATAGTGTCCACATCCTTGCTCTCAATTGTGATAGTGACTTTGATCTAAAATCTTCAGTTAAATATCTTAATATTTTCCTAACTATCTTAGGTTGGTCATATACTTCACCTAGATTAAAAGCAGAGTTAACTATGTCATTTAGTTTGGCATAAAACTCATCAAAAGTCTCATCATTTGCCATTCTAATGCTCTAAAACCTAGATGTCAATTGTTATAGTTTACTTTTTACTGCCTTGGTGCCTTAGTGCACAATTTGTAGGATATTCCAAGCAGTATGGGCTATCTCCACATTAAAAATCCTTTTGAATTCTTCTATAGATCATAGCATTGAATGTCGCATTCATAGCCTTACTATTAAAGCTAGTTGCTTCCTTTTTAGCATCACACCATTGATCCATAGGAGTGGTAGGCCTTTCCTAACTAGTTTTTACTGACATCCAAACACTCTCATCCGAAGATTTCAAGAAAGTTTTCATCCTCACCTTCCAATAGGCATAGTTATTCTCATTAAAGTGGGGAGGGATCACTAGAGAGTAACCATGTTCCATGATAGCAGGGGTCAAGGATCAACTCAAGGTAAAACTATCTAATTAAGAGCAAACCCACACAGATACCACATGTTAGTTTGTTTAGATCCCTGTAAACTAGATTGTTTAATCTAATTAATTAACCAAGATGTTACTTAGGTTTATTATTTAGATTTAGGTTAAACATAAACAATCTGGGGAGGATACCTAAACTATCCTCAAGACAACAAATTCACTATGATAGAATGAAAGTTTTACAATAGATTTTTCCCTAAACTTAAAACTACCTCTTGTAGTACTTACTCACGTGACCACATGCAACTTTAAATCCACAGACTCTTTTATCTGAATTTGTTGCACCCAAACACCCTCGTTTGTGACTCTGAGATCTCACTCAAAGCTTTAGATCATCAGCAGTAGTTAATCTTGTGTGTAGCAACTTATTCCACTAGTTCTTGTATATGGATCTTCTTTCCAGTAGATGCTTGTTGAGTTAGAACGCAATAGAAACCTCACAAATCTCACAAGATTAACTCATAAGACTTCCAAGAACTTCTAAAACATATTTAGGGTTTTCCTTTTATATTAGGTAGAGTTGGACACAAACCCTAAACATTTTCGTGGGCTTGAGCCTGAATAAAATTCTACAGAGTACCATCTTTGATCAGTTGAGCCTTTTTTTTTTTTTTTTTAATCTATCAAGCCTTGCAAATTCAGAATTCTTCTTTCAGCAGCTTGACTGTTATGGAATCTTGACTTGAACCATCATGAACAATATTGTCTAACACTTAAACTAGAAATGTTTTTGTTCTTGGTATGCCAACTTACATAAAATTAGAACCTAAACATTTGTTCTTAAATATTTAGAACCTAACATACATACATACATACATAAATACATACATACAATATATATATATATATATATATCCAAAAAAGTATACACAACCATAATGAATTTGTATGTGTATGTCAATAAATTAATAAAATGAGTGTTTTTTCTCAAAAGTGTGCATTACAATTCATGATTATTACATTCTAGCTCATGATTGCAACACTAAAAAATACCATGAATATGTGATAGTTGAAGGGAATTATAGCAAACACAGGCTTAAACATGTTGAAAACTGTGCAATTAAACATGCTTAAGTTGTTCTTCTATCCAATTATCTTGATTTAGGAACAATTTTGCATAAATAAACTTTTTCACTTCTTCCGATGATAATGTTTTCTCCCATTTCACACGTTTCGACTTGTTTGCCCCTGGTCCATAGCAATCCACCTCTGCATATGTGATACTTTCCCTATACAACAAGAACACAGAAGAAAATAAAATTTTTACTTGCTCGAAATTCTTTCAAAAATGGCTCAACTATTTGAAAACATGAACGTTGGCAATATGTGAAATATGTTGTTGTGAAAAACTATTGTTAGAGATATATATTAAACATATATTAGCCCAATGTAATAGGCCAAGCCCATTCCTGCTTGTACTAGTAGTCTAGGGTTTAGTCGTCTATATATACTCATGTTAGGGTTCATTGTACACAGGTTATTGTACTACATTCCTATTCTATGCTTCCTCTTCCACATCCACTCTAGCATACACAACATGATATAACACATTGCGTTTGATAATATTCTCCATTTAACATGATATCAGAGCTAATATTCAACATGGTATCAGAGCCAAACTTCGTTCTTGGCATCAAACAAATCTCTACACAGCAAAGAAGATTCATACATGCATAGCACAGATTCACAATGCCCCCGCTTAGCTTCAAATCCAGACCCCACGGCATCATGCAGCCACCATGGCTCACTGCTGTGTCTAGATCCTCAAGCCCAAGCAATATTGCCTCTCCTTATCAGATCTGTGCAAATCAAGACTATGCCTGAAGAATCAACCCCACATACTGTGCTCCTCGGCCTCCGTGCAGGAAATCCAGAACTCCGGTCACCAGAAGCACGCCACGGCCACCACGCGCTGCAACTGGCTCCGGAAATCACCACCCCCCACAATCTCGAATCTCGGATAGGATTGAGGCCACACGCGCCGGTCTGTCGGACTCGTGCCTGCCGATCTGCAAAACCGAGAAGAACGGCAGCTATCTCGCTTACACGCGCCTACACGCGCACCATACTCTGGAACTACGCCACGCGCCGGTGACTTAGCACGCGCCAGTCAGGCGCGATTACTGTGATGATGTCATCATGACCATCAAATGCCACGTCGCTTGATCCACGTCAGCCCTAATTCCACGTCATCAGCCACGCAGCTCGCCACGTCAGCAGTGTCGCTCGTCAGCACCACATCACCGAGTTGACGTTGACCCGAACCGACCCGACCCGGACTACCCGATCTGACCCATGAGCACTGACCGTTGACTTTGACCAAATCATTGACTTTGACTTTTTTGCGTTGACCTTTGACCAAAAGTCAAAATTTTCGAAAGGGCCTATCTTGCTCAGTTTTTCGCGTAGATTCCAATTTTGGACTCGTTTCTTCATTTGAAGCTCCGAAATTGGTCAATTGGCACATTCTTCATTGTGTTCTTCAAAGGCATTCTTCAAGGCATCTCCAAGTGATCTTCTCATGCTTATCAACCTCAAGCCTTCATCGAGCTTCCGCCTGAGTTTGAGGGAGGTGTTAGAGATATATATAAACATATATTAGCCCAATGTAATAGGCCAAGCCCATTCCTGCTTGTACTAATAGTCTAGGTTTAGTCGTCTATATATACTCATGTTAGGGTTCATTGTAACACAGGTTATTGTACTACACTCCTACACAATAAGAGTAGCCCTTAGGGATTCTCCGTGGATGTAGGCCGTCAAGGCTGAACCACGTAACCCTCGTGTTCTTGATGTTCCTATTCTATGCTTTCCTCTCCGCATCCACTCTAGCATACACAACATGTATAACACATTGCGTTTGATAATATTCTCCATTTACACATGGTATCAGAGCATATTCAACAACTATAATGTGAAAACAAAAATTTCTAGTGACATCTGAAAAATACTTCATGAGAAATGCAATTTTCTTCAAAATAAAAAGCAAATGGCTCCCTTTTTTTTTTTTTTTCCTGTGTTTTCGTTTAAAAATCACTCATTTTCTCCATGAATTTGTAATGCCAACGAGCTCTAATTAACCTTTCCCATTAACTTAAACTTTTTTAAAAAATGCTAGTTTATGAAGATCAGTCAAACAATCTGTAAGATGAATGTAAAATGAAGAAGAACAAGAACAGAACTTACTCTTTTCCGGCATTATCCCATGCATCCCAACCTTCTGGGGCAATAATATCTTCAAAAGTTGACTGTAAAACACTACTGTTGATGGTTTCTATATGCTCTCCCTAAATATGCAGGACCAGTTCCTGTTACTTTACAATAATTAAACACAAAACCATTGTTTCTTTGTCGCTGTCTCGACCTTGAGCTGTGATATAAGCATTAACGAGGCTACACTTTTTGCGTTTACATGAATTTCAGATTCTGCATACAAAATATATAAAACAATGTCAGGGGAGTATATATATATGCGGAAATATATATATTTTGCCGAATAACTTTCCCTTTATATATATTTGTAAAAACAAATATGATATAACCGCGTTGTTCTAACCTGATAAAGTGATTGACCATAACCCAGATGAAGTCTATGGCACCTTCAAAATAGCAATTATCAAAAAATGACGACCACTAAGTCAGTGAGTGTGTCTTGTATGCCAACAAAACCACAATTATAAAATGATGCTTTGTCTGCATAAAGAAGAGCTGCTGGTGCCATGTAATCGTTGTCATCCACATCATCACCATCTCGAGGTCAAATGTATTCTAGCATAGCAGGAATATAAGGAAAGTTAATAAATAAATAAATATATCTTGGAATTCTCTTGCTATTTTTAAAATATTTTTACCTGCTAATAGAAACTTTTTAGTTTTCCATTATTAAAATTTTTGTGTAAGCCCAAGATGAAACTTTTGAGTTTTGCCTAACCTTGAATGTATATCACGAGCCATAAAATTTGAAGCATACAACTTGAAGGTAGAACTTTCCAAGGAGTTTCCAGAATCACCCATTCGATCACGGTCGAACTCCCCATTCCTTAAGAATAATGTATGGTTTTTCTTTAACGATCATAACTTCTCTCTGACAATAAAAAGGAAAAAAAATTTATAGTGACTGAATTTAATGGATAGCCTTAAATGAAAATTTTAGTTATAAGTATATATACTAATGTTGATTTTTACTTGTAAACACCAGCATGGAGAAGAATAATTGTCCATTGTTTTTACTTGATGGGATTGAATCGATGGCCTTCTGCACTGTGGTGAATTGTCCCTTGCCGGACTGATCAACTAGGATAGTCTTGTAGGACTTTCGTTTTGTGCCTTGGACACATTTAGGAAAAGGAAGAGAGTCAGTGTAAAGTAGAAAATAAATGCAGGGGATTGCATTATGGAGAAATGCAATGGTGGCAAATTTGTAAGTTTAAATTCCAAATTTAAAGTTTTCAATGTTGCAAGATATATACATAATGAGTAAGTGGTAAGAAATACTGAAATAGAATGTTGACAAGATTTTGTTCAATATAGGGCATATCACAAATTAATATAGAGCATCCCCTTACCTAAAATTTCTTTTACTTTAGGAAAAGATAAATCTACTTTTCTTTTCTTTTCTTTTTTTCTATTTTTAGTTAATCACTTTTCTATATATCCACATTCAATCATAGACCTAGTGAATATAAGCCACCACCACAAACCAACCTAAATCACAAATATACACCTAGTGAATACATGAAACCGCGATATAGTTGTGGAGGGTTTCAACACACGTAAGTTTGGGTTGGGTGCGCTGGGTACAAAGGGAGAGAGTACTTTTGGAAGCTAGCATTTTTGGTGAGATAGAGTATGAGTGGTATTTAGATTACTGATAGATTAGCTGTTCGTTTGATAACCGTTAGTTTCTGGTAGCTTATTTGTTAAATTATGAGACCAAAGATATAATTTTTGATAAATTTTTTGCTAAATTTATAACATAAATATAAATTAGTTATCTTCAAAAAAAAAAAATATTTTTGTTATTATTAAACTCTTTTTTTTTTTTTTAAATCTGAGACAAAAAGCAAAAAGTAAAAAAAAGGCATTTTACCAAAGGGACATATGATCAACTTGTTGAGTTTAGGTTGGAAAAAGTAGTTTCCAAATTTAAATCTTTTAAATATTCTACATAAAAAATTCAAATTAAATTTTAGAAATTCTATTTTAAATCCATTTTACTTTATTTTGGAACATCTAAATGTTGGAAAAGTATACTTTTGTATTCCATACAAAACAAGCAACAAAAGTAACACAATAATCTACTTCATTAATGAGAGATAACATACAATTTTGAATTCTAGAACAAAAAATAAAAGGTGTATCTTGATGTAGTGAAAATTAAAAACAAAAAGTAGATAGTATATCTGCAGAAGACCATTAATCTTTATCCCAATTCCACATGGTACCCAAGATGTGTGGTCTTAATTAGTTCTTATGTACATTGATTTTCTTTTTGGAAAAATATGTTCAAGAGATGTTCTTGAGAAAATTATTTACTCTTCTTTTAATCATACATACATTTTAACTAGTTATGCAGTTATTTTATTTACAATAAATAAATGGCTAATTATCTAATTAGGTTAGCCTTTTGGGCCCACCCAATTAGGTTATAGTGTGTGGCTTGGGATGAGACCAAAGGAACAAATAAGTTTCTAGCTCTAATGGGCTTCGGGCTTCCACTAACTCTTGTTAAACCCAAAGTTACCATTAATTATATAACAAGTACCACTGTAGACATCGCATTTTATACCCCTTATAACTCAGGCTCCCGTTCTCCAATGATGTTAGAATTTTAAAGCCCAAGGTTGCTTTAGGGCGTGCGTACGCAGACACGTGTATGCGTACACATGCTCAAGTTCTGCATACGCATGCTTCATACATGTGTACGAATACATGTGCATGCATATGTATGCTAGGGTTCTAGAAACTATGTAAAACAAGTTTTCTTCATTTAAAACATGGTTTGGAACGAATCCTACATCGTTTAGGAGCCACCCAAAACCCTTATTTTTTGACTATATAAAGCCATAAAGGGTACTTTTTCAAGGAGGACGAATTCTAGTAGTAAAACACATAATATTCACTAGAAAATAGTGAATCAAAGAGGGAGTTTTTTCACAAAACTTCCTCAAGTCATGTTTTATTTAATTAGGACTTTTTTTGGACTTGATCTTGCCCAAAAATCCTAATTCACTCCTGTTTGCCTTTCCTTTGTTTTATTTACATGTTTTAGTCTTTTTTAACGTAGTTTATCTTTAAGTCTCTGCCACTCTTTTTTATCTTGTTTTGTGTTATCTTTTTGATTGTTTATTAGGGTTTTAGATTGCTTGAATATCATGAACATGCATTTGAATATGATCATGCATTGATGCATAAGTGTTGTGATGCAATAAGGTAAGTCACGCATAAGAGTATGAACATGAATTTGATTTGGTTGATGGATGTGATATGGTTGAACATGATATGTTTGTTTGAATCCCATGACCTTGAGGTTTAGATGTGTTGGAGAAATTACCAATAAAATGATATTTTAATTACAATAAAAATAAAAATATTAACAAACAATGTTGGACTGAGGCACAAAAATCTCACTCTATTTAAGGAGATTCAAGCCCTCTACGGTTGGCAAAGCCTAGAAATTGATGCAGCAAAAATTCACTTCTGACTTGTCCCTTCCATAATACAATAGCCCAATCGTTCGTTGTGTAGCTTGGACCAACTCTGCATAAGTGGTTGAGCTCAAAGCTCCACCAAAAGAAACACCTTTTTTTGGCCCAAAATCTCTCAAGTATTTTGGAGTATTATTGAATTCACTCTCTCACACAATACTCTTTGCTTGAACTATTTCTCTTTATTCACTCTTGATATAAAATTAGTCTGTAGCATAGCCACATATATAGTCTTCCAATCCTTCTCATAACCTACATGTTATTTATTATTTTAGATAACTCCTCTTAATTTATTTAATTTAACTTACATACAAGTTAACTCTTTCTTTAACAAATTCCACTATAACTCATCTCTTTATTAATCTTTAGTTAATTTAAGTTTTAACGTAATTTAATTTAAAATGCACTAACATTCCCCCAATCATTTTAATATTAAATTAGGAAATTGAGAGATTACTGGGCAAAGAGGGATTATTATGCATCATGAATGTGTGCTCTGCATTGAACCTTCACTTAGTGAAACAATAATCTCTACTCCAGAGTCAGTAGTGGTCTCCGACTTAAACTATGACTGCTTAAGGGAAATAAGTATTACTACTCACATATAACGATCCAGGTGTTGACATGAGCTTTATTAGCTAGCACGTTATAGCCCTGTGTTGATCCCAGTTTTCATAAGCATCTTTGAGAATAAGCCCAATTCTCATAGAGAGCGAACCCACTCCTACGCTCACATTGGTAAAATCTGTCAAGGGTGCTCCTGTAACTTTGACACCCCACTTATAAGAGCTATAGATTGTTCATTAAGAGTTTTAAAAAACTCAACCTCCTACACGTTACAAGATAAATGCATTTACACCATAGGGATGGATTATTTCTTTATTTTTATTTTTTCAAATAAAATTAAAATTAATAATACATTTTCTTATGGCCACCATATGATTCGTTTTTCCAATTGAACTCAGTTCTCAAGATCTTTGGTCCCCAAGTTGGGTATCCTCATATATGACTCATGGTTGTATGGGCTTCAATCACATCCCTCTCAATGTATTCTAGACCATTTCTCTTGTTAAGGCCTTAGTTAATGCATCTGCAAGATTATCACAAGATTTAACATATTCTATATTAATGATGTCATTACTCAAATAAGATCTCACAGTACTATTTTTTCTTCTTATAGGTCTGGATTTTCCATTATAAAAATAGTTACACACTTTACCAATTGTAGTAGTGCTATCACAATGAATTAAAATAAGTGGTATTGGTTTTTTTTCAATGAGGAATTTTATGCAACAAATCTCTCAACTAGTTTGCTTCCTCACTTGCTAAAGCTAAAGCTATAAGCTCAGCCTTTATAGTAGAGTTAGCAATAATGGTTTGCTTTTTAGATTTCCAACATATTGCACCACCACCCAAAGTAAAAATGTAACCAATGGTAAACAGAGAATCACCCGACAAAGTCGGCATCACTGAAACCTTCAAGTACAGCAAGATATTTTTTTATAGAACAAACCATGTAATTTGGTACCAGATAGATATTTCATAACTCACTCAATGGCTTGCCAATGATCTCTACTAGGCTTGCTAGTAAATTTGCTAAGTACTTCTATTGCATAGGCAATGTCAGGTCTAGTACAATCAATTGCATATCGCAAACTACCGATTATGCTAGCATATTCCTTTTGATTAACAACATCATTGTCATTATTAACAAGAAACAAATGAAAACTAGAATCGAAAGGAGTAACAACATGTTTGCAATCATGATAGTTATATTTTTTTCAAAATTTTCTCAATATAATGAGACTGCTGAAGATAAATTCCATCACATGTTTTTGTAATTTTCATGCCCAAAATAAAATTAGCCTCACCAAGATCTTTCATATCAAAACGGCTTCTAAGCCTTTTTTTTTTTTTTTTTTTTCATTTATAACATGCAAATTAGAGCCAAATATTAGTCAGTCATCCACATAGCGGCTAATAATGACACGTATATCATCAAAATCAGGAGTGATCATGGGAAAGAGTTTGAAAATGCAAAGTTTGAAGCATTTTGCAATGAACACGGTATCAAGAAGGAATTCTCAGCCCCAAAGACTCCACAACAGAATGGAGTAGTTGAAAGGAAGAACCGGGTGATTCAAGAAATGGCTCGAGTGATGTTACTCAACAAAAATCTTCCACAGAAGTTTTGGGCTGAAGCTGTGAACACGTCTTGTCACATTGGGAATAGGATTTACTTCCGAGCAGGAACGAAGAAGACATCGTATGAAATTTAGAGAGAAAAGAAGCCGAAGGTGAAATATTTCCGAATCTTTGGGAGCAAATGTTATATTCTCAATGACAGAGAGAATCTCGGAAAATTTGATGCTAAAAGTGATGAAGGGATATTTCTAGGTTATTCATCAAATAGCCGAGCATATAGGGTGTTAAATAAACGCACCAAGATGGTAATGGAGTCAATAAATGTGGTCATTGATGATACCATATCTGAAAGGGAAAGGGATGACGGTGAAGGATCGAACTTGAAGAAGGGGGAAGTTGAGGACAACGTGTCTCAAGATGATGAGATCGAGAAAGAATCACCAGAAAAAGAGTCTACACCCCCTATACCAAGAAGGGAGACCAGATCGATGCACGGGCCCTCTAGCCCTCTCACCCCTCCGGAAGTTCAACCTCCAATCTCTCAAGATGAAGAACCTTCCACCTCCAAGAGACCATCATCAAGGGTAACCCTCAATCATCCACCAAGTAATATCGTTGGTGACGTAAATGAGGGACTTCGGTTGAGAAAAGGACCAAAATACAGTGCGAATCATGTGACGTACAATTGTTATCTTGCTCAATTCGAACCTAAGAAGGTAGAGGAAGCCCTTAGAGACGAAAATTGGATCGAGTCTATGCATCAGGAGTTACATCAGTTTGTCAAAAATGATGTATGGGAGTTGGTTCCAAGACCTAAAGATACCCATGTCATTGGTACCAAGTGGATCTTCAAGAACAAAACTGACGAAGATGGTGAGGTAGTTCGAAACAAGTCTAGGTTGGTAGCTCAAGGATATACTCAAGTGGAAGGCATAGATTTTGATGATTCGTTTGCACCAATAGCAAGGTTAGAGTCAATTCGAATTCTACTGTCCATTGCATGTGTTATGAATTTTAAATTGTATCAAATGGATGTAAAAAGTGCATTTCTGAATGGTTTTCTAAATGAAGAAGTATTTGTTGAGCAACCAAAAGGATTTCAAGACCCTCATTTTCTGGATCATGTGCTAAGGTTGAAGAAAGTACTGTATGGTTTGAAGCAAGCACCAAGAGCATGGTATGATCGTCTCACAACATACTTGTTGGATCGCGGATTCAAAAGAGGCCAAGCGGATCGAACCTTGTTTGTAAAGAGAGATGAGAAGTCTCTCCTAGTTGCTCAGGTATATGTGGATGATATTGTTTTCGGTTCCACAATTGACCATTTGGCTCATGAATTCTCCGAGGAAATGAAAAGGGAGTTTGAGATGGGTATGGTGGGAGAGCTAAACTGTTTCCTTGGGCTTCAAGTGAAACAGCGGAAAGATGGGATATTCATATCTCAAGAGAAATATGCCAAAAATCTTGTTAAAAGATTTGGTCTAAACTCTAAGAAACATACTTCCACTCCAATGAGCTCCTCATCAAAGCTGAGTCGGGATGCAGCAGGTATAGAAGTGGATCCAACGCTTTATCGAAGCATGATAGGCAGTCTCTTATACCTCACTGCTAGCAGGCCAGACATTGCCTTCAGTGTAGGCGTGTGTGCTCGATTTCAGGCAGCCCCCAAAGAGTCACATTTAACAACTGTCAAAAGAATTATCCGCTACATAAATGGCACCTCTGACTATGGGATTTGGTACTCAAGAGATTCAAATGAATGCTTTGCCGGATATTCTGATTCTGATTGGGCTGGTTGCATTGATGATAGAAAAAGTACTTCCGGTGGATGCTTTTATCTTGGAAATAACTTGGTGTCATGGATGAGCAAAAAGCAGAATTCAGTCTCTTTATCAACAGCCAAAGCTGAATACATTGCTGCTGCAAGTTACTGTGCTCAATTACTATGGATGAAGAAGCTTCTTCATGACTATGGAATCACTCAAGACACGATGTGTGTATATTGTGATAATACAAGTGCCATAAACTTGTCCAAGAATCCAGTTCAACATTCGAAGTTAAAACATATCAAAATTCGGTATCATTTCATTCGAGATTTGGTGGAAGAAAGGACCGTGTACTTAGAGTTCATCAACACTGAGAATCAGAAGGCAGACATATTCACTAAACCTCTAGATGGCCCAAAGTTTGAATCTTTGCGTAAGACCATCGGTGTCGGTATCATTCCCTGAACTCTATCTCTTGTGTGAACCTATACTACTCTGTGTTGCATACCTGTTGTTTTGGTTCCACATGTTTAGGGTCTAACAGTTTTGCTTTTATCTGTTTTGGTTTGCACCCGCTACTTTTGTTGATCGTTCTTTTCCTGTTCTGTTTTGAGTGTGTTCAAAAATTCAAAAACTCATAAAAATTATAAAATCCAAAAAGTTTGATCACTTTGTTGAGTTTTGTCTCAAAACATGTTTTGCCTTGTACCTTTGTACCTATGGCTTTGTGCATTTAACAAGCTTAGCTTCTCGTGCACTCATATCATTATGGAAGAAATTCTGAAATCTACGTGACTGTTGTAAATAGATCTTCAACCTTGTCATGAATGATTAGTGAATGGTTTTGTTGATCTTGAGACATGCATAGACTCATGCCTATATATCTTCCCACTTTTATTTTTTTTGCTTAAAAGAGCTCTCTAAATGTAAATCTCCAAATGAAAGGAGATATAAAGCTGCAAAAGCCTGTCGCACAAACTAGTATTCGACTAGGAAAAAGGGAAAGCGACCAAAATAAAATGTTTGATGCCCAAAAAGCCAAAGGCTAACTCATTAATTGAAATATCAAAAATTTCAGGCATCCTTCTCTAAATGAGATTCTCTTTGCTCAAAAGTTGCAAATGATATGTTAAATATGGAGCAAAATGAAAAGCTTCAATGAATTGTTATCAAGTTCGTGTGGGAGGTCATATATGCATGTTTCTATAATTGAGATAGGTCACATAATCTAGTGCTAGTTGTGTATGCCTTGATTGAATTGATCATTGAAGCTTCACATTGGACGAAGGACTATCTCATCTTTGATATCCACACACAACACACAAGTCTATGTTCAATGAATGTCATAATCATTTGTGTGATTGTACTTGATTAAATATGTTTTTCACATGCTCAATCTTTGTTGATCAAACCCAAAAAGATTTTTGAGTGTTTTATTTGTTTTTGAAAGTGATTTTATACTTTCTTGTCATTTGTTTTTGATTAAAATGCATGTTTTTGTGTCTCTTCAAAAAACTGGTTCAGGGGTTGTTTCGCGAGAAGCTCGCGACTTAGAGTTTCCCGCGAAAAAGGGGTTGGGGGATTTTTTTATTTTATCATGTCACACAAAAACTTTCGCGAATATCTCGCGACTGTCTCATGACCAACAGCTTCTCGCGAAATGCTGTTTGGCTAAAATTGGATTTTTCCAATTTCAGACAGAAGTTACCGTGACTGTCTCGCGGCTGTTTCGCGACCTAATGCTTCTCGCGAAATTTTTGTGCTTCAGTGGCTCTTCTCGCGACTATTTCACGACTGTGTCACCACTCCCTAACCCGTGAAAAACGCGTGTTTTCTGTCTTTATCTTGCTGATGTGACAGTTTTTTTAAAATTCGAAAACTTCCCTCACTCAACCTTTGTCGAACCCTCTTTCAACCCAAGGTCATTTTCTTTCAAAACCCATCATTTTCAAGCATCCTTTCTGTATTGTCAACTTTAAGGTATGTCTTCTAAAGCATTCTCCTTCAAGTTTTGTCCTACTTTATGCAGAATTTTCGTTAGCGTTTCAAAATTTGGAGTTTTTCGAAAATTTGGATATTTTTTTAAATTGGGTGATTTTTTTGTCAAATCTTCTGCTTGGACTGTGTCTCATTGGTTGTTTTTGCATCTATGTTGGCCCCTTGTGGCATTTTATCTTGTATTAAGGGTAGTTTTTCCCATGTTCATGCATTGCTCATGTCATATTTGATGTTGTGCATGCTAGGTGTTTGTCAAAATGTCCGAGTGACAGTTATATGCTAATTCGGAATCAAGTGATTTCAATCCATGGACTTTCACTTGTTTGACCTTATTTCACTCAAATTGGTCTTTGATAGTGTGTCTCATACACCTTGCTCTTGCTCACATATACACATACATGCACATTTGCTTAGTTCCATGCATTGTGTCTAAGCATTCAGCAGTGTTACTTCTGTTTTGACCTAACTTGAATCTAATCAAGTTCTGTGTTCTGTGGTCTGTGGGTTGTGCTCTTGTCTCCTGTTTGTTTTGTGTGCTATGTTGCACAGATGTCTCCATTCAAGACTTCAGCTGCGAAAGGAGGTCGCAACAAAGGGAAAGAGCCGACCATTGATGTTGATGCTGACTCACCTAGACCAAAGCGAACTCGTGGCTCAACAGGAACTTTTGATCCTCACTTGTTCAAGTCTTATGCTGCTTTTGAATCCTTCAAGAACCACTTTTAGGGTGCTCCTTTGATAGTTGAAAAGGGGGTTGACCAGCCATCACTCAGGGACACACAAATACCCATTTGGTTTGCCACGAAAGATTGGAACTATCTGCTGTCAACTTTCGAGGATACATATGAGAACATGGTTAAGGAATTCTATGCCAATGCCAGTGTCGTCGGCGACGAGATTAAATGTTGGGTTCGAGGAAAGACCTTTTCTGTCACACCAATGTACTTGGCGGAAATACTACACATTAACCGGCCAATACTCCCCATACCGCCGGTATATGATAAGCTGAACCCAGATGAAGAATATCTCAGACAGTCTTTAGGAGCTGATTTGGAATTCTCATCCACTAAGAAGTCAATCAATGTGGTGTCCCTCTCTTCCGAGCTACGACTTCTCTCAATGATCATGTGTAGCAATCTCTATCCCTTTTCCAGTACTGGATATATCAACCTTGGTCGAGCTTTATTTCTGACTGATCTGATCACGGATGTAGAGATTGATGTGTGCTCGCATATCTTTCACATTTTGGCAAAAACAGTTGACCGAACTGCTTGAAGGAATTGTCTTCCTTTCTCTCGCCTTATTTCAAATATTTTGAAGCTCAAAGGTGTCCGTCCATTGGATGATGAACGTCGATATCCAAGGCCAAGTCCAATCAACATTCGATCTCTCCATGCTAGTATGAGCCACGCCAAGAAAAACACCAAGCAAGAAAGTCATGCACCATCGGGTTCCTCGAGTTCTGCAGCTCGTACCAATGATGAACAGCTCAACACTATCTTCACTGCTCTTCAAGAGATGAGTACAAAGATGTCCAGACTGGCGACTATCATGTACACTCACCACCGACGTCTTGATTCACAGTTCACTTCGCTTCAAACCCATATGGACAAAATTCAACGGAAGCTAGAAGGGGATGACTAGCTATTCCATGACAAAAAGGGGGAGATGATGTCATTGATAGGGGGAGTATGAAGATAGGGGGAGAAGAAGTGTTTTGTTGTTTTTTGTTTACTTGTTTTGCATTTAAAGCTTTGATACTATGCTTTATTTAAGTATTATTTCAGATGTTTCTTTTGTGATATTCTCTGTGCTTTGTAGCATATTTTGCATGTACCCATGTTGCTTTTGTAAGCTTTAAGGGTTTGTTTCATTGCATGTTTGTAGGCTTCTATGGTATGTGCCATGCATTTTCAATACTTTGTTCATGCAGCCTTTATGCTTATGCTATTGAAGTTCAATGTCACACATTTTACTTCACTACATCACTCTTGTGCCCGAGTAGGATTGTTCCTAGATGCATACACGTTCTATGCATTGGTTGAGTGATGAACACTCTTGTGCCCTAGTAGGATTGTTCCTAGATGCAAATACTTCGAGTATTTTGCATTGGTTGAGTGTTGGATTTGCAAATGGTACTCTTCAAATGAGCTTATCATCTTGCATATCCAGATGTTCATTCCTTGTGTGAATGAGCATAGTAATTGCTTGTGTATAGTGATTACTTGTTTGACATTGCCATGATCTAGTGTTATCTATTTCATCTTGCTTGATCATGCTATTATTGCTCCATATGTTTTTCAAGTTTTCTGCATACAATGATAATATTTTGTTGTTGTGTTTCAGGAGTTACTTGTTCATATGTTTCAAGAGCTTATCAGAATCTAGAATTAGGTGTGAGTGAGTTTTGCCTGTGTTCCCAAACTCACGTTTAAGTCTAGAGTCTGTTTTAGGGTTTTGTCACGGAATAGCCAAAGGGGGAGATTGTAAAATTGTGATTTACAACTATGTGTTTTGTTGGCTTTTATTCCATGCCAAATTTGATTGTAATTACTATCAATTGTTTATACCCTGTATTTGTTGTGGGAATTGATGTAAGGGGTGTGTGATAGAGAGTGTGTGAAGACTCAAGCAATTTGGAAGCTGAAGGAATCTCGTGGGTATGTCGCGACTTAGCTTCCCGCGAAGTGAAGCATGTGCCTTGCACATGCTAGAATGCAAAGAGTCAGGATAGATGGAGACAGCTGTCTCTCGCGAGTATCTTGCGGGTAAGGCCTTCCCGCAAGACACCCGCGAGACATGCTATTCTGCCAGCCTATACTGACTGACTCACACATTTTGCACCTATCCTATATAAACCCCCATTACCCACAAATGTTGAGGAATGCTTCAGAGAGAAAACCCTAGCCAAAAACATTTGGAATTAGAGACTGCCATCCCCACCTTTCTCTATATAATTGCTTGTGGTATCCCCTCAACCCTTCCCTCTCCATTTCCACACCATTGAGAGGTTGATAGCCCAAACACTTACCACACCCTTTGAGAGTGTTGAGTGACGTTTTGGTGCTGCTGGGAAGCATTGGAAGAAGCCTGGAATGGCAGATGCAACATGGAGCTTGTTGCGGGATCCGGAGAACTAAGACAAGACACGGTTCCGAGAAGCCTTGTTGGAGTAGGAGCTTGGAGGGCTTAGGTACATCGGGTAGATTAGGCTTGGATGGTCTTTTGTTACTCATGTATCCCAACTGATTGTCTAGAGGATCAATTTCCGCTTGGAGGGCGGCGGAGAGGTTTTTCGTCGAGTTCTTCGGTTTCCTCTTCGAGAACATGTCTCAATGTTTTCTATGTTTGCATCCTTCTTCCCTACTCTTGTTTAATTTCATTATTACTGCTGTGTTGCTTTAATTATGAATTAGAGTAGTTTCTTGTTCATTCGCTCGCTTTTACACTATTCCGCACTTTGTACTAAAGTTGTGTAAAATCTATCGAGCCGTAATTTTAATTAGGGGGTCTAAACAGCTCTTGTGTTTTCAACACGTTTTCAAGCTTTCAAGGTGGCAACTCCATTTACACCCTCTGCCATGGTCCACCCTAAGCCAAGGCGTACTTCCCATGAAAGGAGAGGATGACCCACGTTGCGAAAGCTTGCGCTCACAACCACTCTAGAAATATAATTGCACTCTAAACCTTATTAATAAATTATATTCTAAGACTATAGTATAATATCATTTGACCCATCCATGAAACATCCATAGTGCCTAAAGTTATAATAAACTGTCACTTTGTAAATCACTGTTTTATTCTTTGAATCCTTGGTTTAATCTTTTAGATATTCATAAATTTTTATGAAATCTAATTGAATTAAATGTAAACTTTAGTAACTCTTTACTAAAGTGTCCGGGCCTAGCTCCTTGAATAACTAGTTCCCTTTAAACTTATTTCAAGGAGATCCTTTGTGTCTCTATAGAAAGAAATTATGAATTTCATCAAAATATGTGTCCCTCAACACTATGAGTGATTACCCAACATACTGAGGTTTTTATCGTTAGATTAGATCTCACTTCTAATATATCAAAGGAACCTACATTTCATAATTGTTCACAATTCTCTTGGGATTGAGAGTCTATGAAAATAGAATTCGTAAGATTTATTATCCAGGTAACATTTGTTAATTGAATAATTAATCTCACAACGGTCTAGTTGTTAAAAGAACACATGGCCTGTGCAACTTGCTGAGTTTAGGATGGAAACTGAAGGGGATAAAATTTGAGGTAGACGAATCTGTTCAATAAAGCCAGCCATAAGCAACAAAAAGGTACTGTCTAAATGTACCGACAAACGACGAGCAGAATAAACCATGTCCCAGACGGAGAGGAAGGAAGACAGACAAACCCTCCATAGTGGACGGATTCCAATTAAACGAACACATGGGGGACGGGTAGTAAAGCCACATGGCATCTACCTGGCCTAAGTGGTCTCCAAGAAAACTCAAATGGAAATATCTTGTGCCCTATCAACAAAATCTCTATATGGAAAGGACCTTGCAAAATACGTGTATTTATGAGGATCTTCCCCACAAGGAAAAACCTTCTTCACCAAGTAACAAAGGTCGTCTCTACACTGCTATAAAAACCCAAAGCCCTCAAAAATTAAAGTACGCATAATTTACCTAAGCTTTCGCACTCTAGAGTGGTGAAAGTTCTCTAATTTCACCTTCAGGGGATATTTGGCCGGTATCACACCGATACTCTCTGAAAGGTCTTCCTCTTCTTTGTTGCGCAGGTTTTGTTTAGAGCAGGTGAGGACTATATGACTTACTGACAATTTTTGGCATCATTAGTTGGCACCATTTGTGGGAAACATCGAGAAAGCAATAGCAGCCATATTAACGCTTCCCAGACAAAGAGTTATATGGTACTCACTCGCTCAATGGCAACCAATAACAATAATAGAGATGAACCGCACATTACTGCCCTTGAGAGACAAGTACAGACCCTAGCCATGGCTGTGGAACGCCTTACTAAGCAAAACCACGACCTAGAGGAACAGCTACGCCAAATGGATGCTGGGCCCAACAGTCACGGAGATGAGCAAGAAGGCATCAACGCTGAAAGGAGGGACCGAGAAGGACCAGAAGGCAGCAATGCCCCAAATAGGCAAGAGCGACAAGATACCAGCCATGCATCCATCGTGGATACAGCACCACCACATATGGTCACGGAGATGCAGATGATGAAGGAAATGATGGACTTTATGATGAACGCCTTATAGGGTTGGGTGTTAAATGACCTTGACGAGCTGGTCTATTGGATGGACTCGCCATTCACAATACCTATCACTTCATTGCCCCTTCCTACAAAGTTCCATATGCAGCAGATAGAAGCCTATGACGGGTCAAAGGATCCTTCAGACCATCTAGAGTCATTCAAAACCCTTATGCACTTACAAGGTGTGGCGGACGAAATCATGTGCCAAGCCTTCCCAACTACACTGAAGGGTCCCACAAGGGTGTGGTGTAGCAGATTGACGCCCAATTCCATCGGTACCTTCAAGGAGTTAAGCACACAGTTTGCCTCACACTTTATCGAGGGGTATAGATATAAGAAGTCCACTACATGCCTGACAAGCATCAAACAACGAGAGGATGAGACACTGAGGTCCTACATAACCCGTTTCAATAAGGAAGCCCTCTTGATAGACGAAGCTGATGACAAGATACTTATTGCTGCATTCACCAATGGTCTATGAAAGGAGAAGATTTTTTTCTCTTTATACAAGAACGACCCAAAGACCATGTCAAATGTGCTTTATCGAGCTACTAAGTACATGATCGCAGAGGATGTGCAACTAGCCCAAGAGGAGAAACTCAAGAAGAAGGAAAGGCAAGAAGGTGCACAGTAGGATAGGGGGCAGAAGATGACTAGAACTAGAGACCGACAAGAGGATAAACGCTCAAACCCCCCACTAAAAGGTTCACCAACTTCACCCCATTGACTGCCTCGATTGATTAGGTGTTGATGTAGATCAAGGACGATACAACCTTGACGTGGCCCGGTAAGTTAAAGAGAGATCCTAGCAAGAGGTCCAAAGAAAAGTATTGTCGTTTCTATCAGGATCACGGTCACGACACATTTGAATGTTATGACTTGAAGCAGCAGATTGAAGCCCTAATCAAGTAAAGGAAACTACAACCGTTCGTCAGCAAGGAAAAGGCAGACCCACCACCAGAGCAAGTTATGAGAAGGGATAATGAGCACCCCTGGCCACCCCTAGGAGATATAAGAATGATTGTAGGTGGCACCATGGCTACCAATTTGTCTAGAAAAGCGCATAAAACTTACCTAAGGATGGTTTAGAGTGTCCAGCTGATGAGTTTCGTTCCAAAGATGGCACGGGTTGATAACCCCATAATTGGGTTTTTGGAGGAAGATGCTCGATGTCTTCACCACCCACATGACAATGCACTCGTTGTTAGCATACGAGTAGGGATTACAACACTCACCGGGTCCTAGTTGATAATGGAAGCTCTGCCGATATCCTCTATTACCTAGCATTCTAGTAAATGAGGATCGAGAGAGAACGGCTCATATCGACCAATGCGCTGCTCGTCAGATTCGAAGGAATGAGGGTGTACCCCCTTGGTACGGTTACATTCATTGTCGTCGACTGTTCGTCTGCTTACAATGTGATACTAGGTCGTCCTACCCTCAATTCATGGAATGTTGTAACTTTGACATATCACTCGATGATCAAGTTCCCCACCGAGTACAGAGTAGGAAAGGTACGGGGAGGCCAAGTGGCAGCACGTGAGTGTTACATAGCGATGTTAGAAATGGACGACCACTTGTAGACTAAAAGCATAGAAGAGCAGCAAAACGGTTGCGGAGCCCATTGAAGGGTTGGAGGAGATACTCCTTGATGACTCCAAACCTAAGTGAACGACTAGGATTGGCACCTTCGCCAGTCCACCAGTCCATCAAGCACTTACAACGTTCCTAAGAGAGAACCGGGATGACTTTGCCTAGAGCCACGAAGACATGCCCAGGATTGACCCTTCAATCATGGTTCACAAGTTGAAAGTGTCACCTTATTTTCCCCTTATTCGTCAGAAGAAGCGAATGTTTGCCCAAGAACGAGACAGGGCTATAGCGGAAGAAGTCCACAAATGACAGGATGTAGAATTCATCAGGAAGGTATACTACCCTGATTGGCTGGCCAATGTAGTGATAGTCAAGAAAGCCAACGAAAAGTGAATGATGTGTGTAGACTTTACAAACTTAAATAAGGCGTGCCCCAAAGATAGCTACCCACTCTTGCGAATCGACCTCTTGGTAGACTCAACAACAAGACACCAGTTGTTGAGCTTTATGGATGTGTTTTCTAGTTACAACTAGATCAAGCTGGACGAGGCTGATCAGGAGAAGACTTCGTTCATCACCAGTTAAAGCCTTTTCTGCTACAAAGTGATGTCATTCGGTCTCAAGAACGCAGGTGCAACATATCAAAGGCTAATGAACAAAATGTTTGCACATCAGATTGGGAGGAATGTCTAAGCCTACGTGGATGACATGTTAGTGAAAAGTTGACGGGAAGGCAACCATTTGGACGACCTTAAGGAGACCTTCGATGCCCTTCACTCTTACAACATAAAGCTCAATCCAAGAAAATGAGCATTTTGGGTAATGACTAGAAAATTCCTAGGGTTCATGGTCTCTCAGAGAGGCATTGAAGTCAATCCGGACAAGATCCGGACCATAATGGAGATGGTGCCACCAAATAACGTCAAAGAAGTATAAAGCCTCAACGGCAAGGTAGCGGCACTGAACAGGTTTGTTTCAAGAGCAACAAATAAATGCCTGCCATTCTTTCACACATTGAAGAAGTCCTTTGAGTGGACGGCCAATTGTCAACAAGCATTCAAGGATTTAAAGTCATTCCTCTCCTCCCCACCATTGCTAAGTCCTTCCAAACCCAGGGAAGAACTATTTCTCTATCTGGCCGTCTCCCTAGCTTCCGTCAACATGGCCTTGGTCAGAGAAGAAGACATGGTGTAGAAGCCCATATACTACACTAGCAAACCACTCCAAGGTGCAGAAGAGATGTATCTCCTGATGGAGAAGCTGGCCTTCACCTTAGTGACCGCCGCCCACAAGCTTAAACCATATTTTCAGGCTCACTAGGTGATTGTTCTGATAGATAAGCCTCTGTGGAGAGCAATGAGTAATCCTAAAGCTACTGGATGGATGGCACTATGGGCAATTGAGTTGAGTGAATTTGACATACAGTACCACCTATGCACTGCCATAAAGGGACAGGTGGTCGCTAACTTCATCGCGGAGTTCACCAATATAGAAGGACAGGGGGTAGAAAAACATCTTTAGTGGAGTATCCACATGAATAGATCGCCTAACAGGCAGGCTGGCGGAGTAGGTATAATGCTCCACTCTCTAGAAGGGGATGAGATTGAATGCATGGTTCTCCTTGACTTCCATGCGACTAACAATGAGGTAGAATATGAAGCTCTAGTCTCAGGATTGGATCTCACCAAAGCAGCAGGGGCCACAAGTGTGGTTGTTTATTGTGACTCCCAACTAATCACAAGCTAGGTGAATAGTGGTTACGAATGCAAAGGTGAAAAGATGAAGATGTACCTGGAGCAAGTAAGGAAAAGGGTGGACGACCTTCAAGCCAAGTTTGTTCAAATCCCAAGGGGAGAGAACGAGCAAGCCGACCATCTTGCCAAGGATACATCAGTAGAACACATGACCATCCCTAGTAAGGTACTTTCTTTTGTTCGGCTTTCACTCTTAATAGATGACATTGATATGTAGGAGATAGGTTCCGAATGCAACTGGACCACACCAATAGTCTCTTACTTGAAAGACGGCACATTACCTGATGGTAAAGAGGCCACAAGGAAGTTGAAGGTTCCAGGGGCACGATACATTTTGATAAAAAATGTCTTGTACAAAAGAGGCTTCTCCCGACCGTACCTAATATGCCTAAGCCTTGAGGAAGCCGATTATGTTATGAGGGAAGTTCATGAAGGGATCTACGGGAACCACTTAGGGTCATGATCACTAGTGCACAAACTGGTTCGAGCAGGATATTATTGGCCCACCATGTAGAAGTATGCCCAAGCATATATCAAAACCTGTGACAAGTGTCAAAGGTTTGGTAATGTCATCAAACTGCCAACGGAGGAGCTCATCCCAATGATGGCCCCGTGGCCTTTTGTTCAATGGGGGTTAGACATCATGGGCCCATTCCCAATAACAATAAGGCAACTGAAGTTCCTAGTGATTGGTATAAATTACTTTACCAAATGGGTGGAAGCTGAAGTCCTAGCCACCATCATGGAGAAAAACGTAAGAAGCTTCGTCTGGAGACACATCATCTACAAATATGGGATACCTAAGTCTTGGTCTCAGATAATAGGAACCAGTTCGACAACAACTCGTTCAGGGATTTTTGCTCACAGTTGGGGATTAAGAATCACTACTCCTCACCTGCCCACCCTCAGGACAATGGACAAGTTAAGGTGACAAACCAATCCTTGCACAAAATCATCAAGTCTCGACTCAAGGGGGCAAAGGGTATTTGGCCAAAAGAATTGCCAAGCGTACTATGGGCATACAGGACGATGGCCAGAAAACCTACTAAAGATATGATGTTTCAACCAGCATACAGGAGCAAAGTTGTTATCCCAGCTGAGGTTGGACTCCAAGCTACAGAGTGAAGAACTATGATGAGAGTAGGAACGGCGAAGCCATACACCTACAACTTGACCTAGTGGATGAAGTCAGAGCAACAGCTGAAAAAAGGTTAGCACGGTAATAGGATTTCATGGCAAAGCACTACAACTCTAGAGTTAGACATAGAGACTTCTTGGTTAGAAACCTCATCTTAAGGAAGGTGACAATCGCCACTAGAGATCCCTCCCAGGGAAAGCTAGGACCTAATTTGGAAGGACGCTACAGAATTACTTTGTGGCAGAGGAGAGGCACCTACCACCTAGAGACGATAGAAGGGCAGAAGTTGCATCACCCATGGAATACGAAGCACCTCAAGAAATACTACCAATAGACGATGGCATGCAAAGCACCACTATTCATTTCCAATTTATTTCCTTTTAGTTAATTTTTACTACCTAGTACTTTTTAAGCCCAAAGGGCAGCTTTTTATTGTTTCAAGAATAGTTTTCACTTATGCAGTATTTATCACAATAAGAGGAGTTATTCAGATATGACATGTGTATGTATGCATGCCTCTACAAAACTATGTCCGTTATTAAGTCCTTAGGTGGACAGATTCATCCCTGGGGATGCTTTGAAGTTGTTAAGTCCACAAGTGGATAGGGTTATCCCAAGGGATGCCTTGAAATTATTAAGTCCTTAGGTGGGCAAATTCATCCTAGGGATGCTTTGAACTTGTTAAGTCCACAAGTGGACAGGGCTATCCCAAGGGATACCTTGAAATTATTAAGTCCTTGGGTGGACAGATTCATCCTAGGGATGCTTTGAAATTTTTAAGTCAACAAGTGGACGAGGTTATCCCAATGGATGCCTTGAAATTATTAAGTCCTTAGGTGGACGGATTCATCCATAAGGATGCTTTGAAATTGTTAAGTCCACAAGTGGACAAGGTTATCCCAAGGGATGCCTTGAAATTATTAAGTCCTTAGTTGGACAGATTCATCCCTGGGGATGCTTTGAAATTGTTAAGTCCACAAGTGGATGGGGTTATCCCAAGGGATGCCTTGAAATTATTAAGTCCTTAGATGGACGGATTCATCCCTAGGGATGCTTTGAACTTGTTAAGTCCACAAGTGGACAAGGTTATCCCAAGGGATACCTTGAAATTATTAAGTCCTTAGGTGGACAGATTCATCCTAGAGATGCTTTGAAATTTTTAAGTCAACAAGTGGACGGGGTTATCCTAAGGGATGCCTTGAAATTATTAAGTCCTTAGGTGGACAAATTCATCCATAGGGATGCTTTGAAATTGTTAAGTTCACAAGTGGACGGGGTTATCCCAAGGGATGCCTTGAAATTATTAAGTCCTTAGGTGGACGGATTCATCCCTAGGGATGCTTTGAAACTGTTAAGTCCATAAGTAGGCAAAGTTCATCCCAAGGGGTGCTTTGAAATTATTAAGTCCTTAAAAGGACAGGGTCATTACTAAGTCCTTAGGAGGATAGACTAAGGTTGCCTCCAAAGTATTAAGTCCAAAAGTGGATGGGTACACCCAAAATGGACAAGTTTCTTCCAAAGAATTCAATAGAACCACAAGGGGACGAATGCATCCTAACATGAATACTGATCCCAAGGAGGACATGCAAGCATACATCTCAAAGTTAAGAAAAAATCCATTGATATATAAACAAAAATGTAAGCGATGGGTATGAAGACAGTAGATAAAAAGCCCATAAATGGCAAACGTTTACATCCAATAGCCCAAAAAACAACAGGTGATGTTAGGAATGAATATTGTTCTCCCAAGGATTTAAAAAAAAAAAATATATATATATATATATATATAAATTTTTAAAAAGATCTATTGCTGATCAACAAGGGTCTCTCCATCATTCTCCTTATTATCTGCCTGAGTCCCTTCAAGAGGACAGGTCTCATCCTTGATGGATTTGGCTTGATCATCTTAAGTAGTCCCTCCGTCACCTTGAGCGTCGGGAGTAGGGTCTCCGCAAACAACTCGTTAGTACCTTTAAGGGTGGCAGGACTGGCTGGGGTCAAGCTTGGGCATCAATGGAAATTTGGGATAGGTCCAAATCTGGAAAAAGGCTTTGACTTAACGGAGGCAGTCATCAAAGCGTCAGCAAAGGAACCACCTAACTTGTATAAAAGGGCGTCGAAGTTCGATATTCCTTTATCGCTCCTTGTTGGCCCGACGGAGCTTCTTCTTTAACTTAGAGATCTCCTTCTCCTTGTCCTTGAGTATGTTTCCTAACGCCTCGGCCTGCTTCTCTGACTCTTCTAGAGACTTCTTCTCACATCAAACATCTGGAGTTGACCTCCTCCAGGCATGAAGCTCAGCAGCTCTGTCTCTTGGTCTCTGCCTTCTCTCTCAAATGACCCACCACGTCTCCTGGGTCATGCAGTGGCCATTAGACCCTTCATCATGAGCACCCCCTGTAAAAATCAAAAACAAGGTTAGGAAAAGGAGTAACAACCAGACGGATGGAAAAGAAGGGTGATAAGCATACTTGTGCCAAACTAAAAAGACTCGTCTCCCCCATAGCCTCCGTCACATAATTTCCCAAGTCTGTAATCATCGTCCTTAATGATGGATGAGAGTTGCTTGATTGCTACTGTGAGTCTCACGGAGGAGGACGGGACTTTTCAGTGACGGGACCCTAACCCGTCATTACCTTTTCCCTTCCTAGGACGGGCAAGGAGGCGCTTGTTTGGATAGAAGTCTCCTCGCGTTGACCTTGTCACCACCTTGGGCTTCTTAGGAGGAGATCAATCTTATCTAACGTTTCCTCTTGATGAACGGGTTAACCAGACCAGTCCCCTTCAGGGGCAGCCCTCCTCCTTTTGCTTCTACTTGTGTAGTAGCGCTGACAGATGTAGGCCCTCCTTTTACCATCTTTTATTTCTACACAAGAGGAGGAAAGAAGAAGTTAGATAAAATACTAGAAATTAAAGGAAAAAGTGTGACCGATGGACTTACGTCTGCATGCTTGTTCGTCATAGTAAAGGGCGCAACAGCAGGCTTAGGACCTTCACAGTACCAATGAATGGTGTCTAAAATGACTAGCATTTGCCACGTCCTCTCGACCAAATTGATCATAAAGATCTTCTCCAAGAAGCTCCACTACTCGAGGGAAACCTCCGGACGGTCCTGAGCTGCAATAAGGGACAGTTAGGCTAACATGTAAAACAAGAAATAGAAAATTAAGTTTAGAATAGACGGACACCTACCAAACGGGGGCATTATACCCCAAGTTCTATCAATAGGCATATACTCCTGATCATTGGGGTGACGCATCTAGTTGTCCCCCCGAATGAAGAAGTACCAGCTTTTTCCAATTCCTATTTGAATCAGGAGTTTCGCACACAAGCTTAAAAGAGAGCTTCCTTGGTAGGAAGTTGTACACACCTTTAGACCGGAATAATTCCTCCACCGTCAACGTACATTCCCCATTGGTCAGGACCCCATACAACACCTCCGCACCAAGAAAGACTCTCCAGGAATTTGGGGAGATCTGGGTGATGACTAGCCCTAGGTACTGGAGTAGATGATGCTGAAGAGCACTCAATGGCAGTCAAAGTCCCGCCTTAAACATCTGGTCATACACCCTGAAGTCTTCAGCATCTCGGTAGTAGCACTTTTCGAATTTGAAAGGCAGACGGATAGGGATGTCGACGAGAATGTGATATCTTTCCCTAAGGGTCTCGAAGTGTTTTCTCTTGACTGTAGAGTTAAAGTCATTTATTGTCCACAATTGAAGAAGGAGAAACTACTTAAGAGCATCAGAACCTATGACAGATTGAATTGGGGGTTCAACATTGTCTACATCTTCTTCGTTTGAATCCCCACCCGAACCACCCTCTAATCCGTCCATGTCCAAATCCTCATCCTCCTCCGCAGAAGGTGAGTTGGCAGATGAAACCTTTTCATCATAAGAGGTGTCGGGGTCGTCTTGACCTGACGAATACACTTCATCGTAGCCTACTCCTTTGCAGATACACAATTGTTCACTCAACGCTTCACTAGACATCTATTACCTATATGTGACGGATAAACCCCTAAGACTCTACAGGTCTACATAGGTGATGGGCATGCAATATTTAAAGTAAATAACAAAAGAAAATTCAGTATAAGGCAAAGGATACTTATAGTTGAACGATGCAAAATGACGAAAGAAACGACGTGGCGAACGGTCACACTAAGTCAATGGTATGACAATTTCTGGCAGGAGACGGTAGCTCTTTAACACTGGAAACTTGTTGCAAAAAGTGAAAATGCAAGGGAGAAGCAGCCTATATATAGAGGGAACAGTGCAGAAGATGAGAAGACGCTACGGCCCGAGCAATCGACCACTAAAATTATACCACATGCCCCCTACATTAATGACCAGTGGCTAGCTTGTCAATCAAAACGTAACTCCTTAAAATTGAGTCAGATCGTCAATCCATGGGTCTGTCTATATAAATAGAAGACAAACCCATAGAGTGAGGGGGCGGCTAAAGGGGATAAAATTTGAGGTAAACGGATCTGTTCAATAAAGCCAACCATAAGCGATAGAAAGGTATAGGCTAAAAGTATTGACAAATGACGGGTAGAACAGATCATGTCCCAAACGGAGAGGAAGGAAGATGGACGAACCCTCCATAGTGGATGGATTCCAATTAAACGAACAGAAGGGAGACAGGTAGTAAAGCTACATGGTATCTACATGGCCTAAGTGGTCTCCAAGAAGCCTCAAATGGAAATATCTTGTGCCCTACGATTAACCCTAATCAACAAAGTCTCTATATGGAAAGGATCCCACAAAATATGTGTATTTATGAGGATCTTCCCCACAAGAAAACACCTTCTTTGCCAAGTAAAAAAGATCGACTCTACACTACTATAAAAACCCAAAACCCTTGTTCCTAAAAAAAAAAAAAAAAAACCCAAAACCCTTAGAAATCAAGGTACACATAATTTACCTAAGTTCTGGCACTCTAGAGTGGCAAAAGTTCTCTAATTTAACTTTCGGAGGGTATTTGGCTGGTATCACATCGGTACTCTCTGTGAGGTCTTCCTCTTCTTTGTTGCGCAAGTTTTGTCTAGAGCACGTGAAGACTATGTGACTTATTGACAATTTTTTGTATCATCATAAACAATAGTTTCCAAATTTAAATCTTCTAAATATTTTGCATACGAGATTCATATTAAATTTTAGAAATTCTATCTTAAATCCATTTTTCTTTATTTAGCAAAATCTAAACCCGTCTTTTTATCCTAACATGAGCCCAACTGAACGGATCATATTACAAACGATGGAATATAAATCTATTCATTTCTTATTTTTGGATTTTACAAAAAAAAAAAAATGCACTTACTTTTTATTATTATTTAGAATCCCCAATTTTTGTGTAAATCAAAATCTAAAGCAAGAATTACACCTACTAAATTTGGAATAATTTTGATTTTAATCATTGGTAGTTTAGAAAAATTTTAATTTTATCGCTAGAGCTTCGAAGTGTTTTTTAATGTTGTAGTTTCAATGAAACAGGCCTGCAAAATTACAAGATGGAACCCATTTGGCAAGGGCATGAGCAGCAATATTAGCCTCTCTTTTGACCTAGAGAAAACTTATAAATAAAAAAATCAACAGAGTATAGACATCCTGCACGAGCCCTTCAATAGTCCATGTTGGTGCCTCAAGTGGTTGAGATAAATGGAGGATGCATTCCTTTGAGTCATTCTCCAAAACAACTCTACAATGATTCTCATTACGTGCAACTTGCATTCCCAATATTATAGCTAAAGCTTCAACCACCAACAAAGAGCAACTAAGGATGATATTCGTTTTTGCCCAATCCAAATCCCCATTGTGGTCATAAGCAATAATGTTAGAGCTACTTTATATGGGGACACAGCTGCATCATAGTTAAATTTTAGGGTAAACTACATATGTGGTCTCTATTTTTTACACTATATTTTAATTTGGTCCCTAACTTTTTAATTGTGTCAATTTGGTTCCTAACTTTTTAATGTCGTGTCAATTTAGTCCATGTTTTATCTTTTGAATGGAAGTTGCTGATATGGTAAGCGGCCAAAATAAAAAAATTAGTTCCTTGCCACATCAACGAAAACTAATTTTTTATTTCGGCCATTTGTCATGTTAGCAATTTTTATCCAAGAGATAACGACAAGTACTAAATTGACACGGCACCGAAAAACTAGTGACCAAATTAACACAATTGGAAAGTTAGGGATCAAATTAAAATATGATGTGAAAAATAAGGGCCAAATACATATAGTTTACCTTAAATTTTAAGACACCAATAAGGGGTTCGCTCCATTTTATTTTCTACTCTATATTGACTCTTCCTTTTCCTAAATGTGTCCAAGGCACAAGACAAAAGTGTTAGGTTCTAAATATTTAGATTAAATATTCAGAATCATTATTGTATTGTGTTGGCAAACTGAGAACAAAACATGTCTAGTCTGGGTGTTTAGACAATGTTTAATTAAGGATGTTTCAAGTTTTGAAGTCCAGCTATTTGCAGTAAAGAAAAGTGAGGTTCTACCTTTCTCGACTGATCGAGAATTAGGCTCGATCGATCGAAAACCCAGGCATAGTTTTTCTACAGATTTTTAAACAGGCCCAAACCTATGAAAACGTTTAGGGCTTCACTTAAACTTCTCCACATATAAAAGGGAAACCCTAACCACATTTTGTGAGAGTTGAAAACGACTTGTGTTACTCTTTATGAGATTTGAGAGGTTTCGTACCTTCTAATTACACAAGAATCTACCGGAGCCAAAACTACAATCAAGCATTGGTAGAACTAGTTCCTACATCAAGATCAATAAGTGAAGGTGATCTGAAACCTTTGAGTGGAGTCTCAAAGTCACAAGCAAGGTGGCTTGTGTTGGTGTAAATCCAAGAAGAAAAGGAGTCTGTGGATTTGAAGCTTGCATGTGGTCATGTCAGTAAGTTACTACATGAGGTAGTATTAAATTTAGGGTTAAATCTTTTGTAAAAGCTTCTATTCTCTTATAGTGGATTTGGTCTATCATGAGGATAGCTAGGTTAAATCCTTTCAGGTTTTTACCTTGAAACAGTTAGTTTCATTAGTTTTTCTGGGTAATTATATCGTGGTGTTATTTATTTTTTCGCGTCTTTGCATGATATGATTTATTTGTGTTTAACTTATATCTAAAAATTAATATAAGTAATCACTTGGTTAATAAATTAAGTTAAACAATTTTTTAAAGGGCTCTAAACAAATTCTCAAAAAGTAATGCCAAGAGCATCCTAGTTTATCAGTCAGCTAGGCAAGGGACATTTCGACACAATGCAAGAAGCCATCAATTCAATCTCATCAAATATAATATCACGGGCCATAAAATTTGCAGTAGACAACTTGAATGTAATACCACGAGCCATAAAATTTGCAACAGACAACTTGAAGGTAGAACTTTCTAAGGAGTTCCCATAATCACCCCATTCGATCACAGTCGAACGCCTACTCTTTCCTAAATGGTTTTTCTTTAAGGATTTGAACTTTCTCTCTAGACAATAAAAGAAATATACATATATATATATATATATATAGCAATTGAAATTTAATGGATAGCTTTTGAATGAAAATTGGAGTTATATTTTAGTATATACTAATGCAGTAATGCTTACTTGCAAACACCAGGATTGAGATGGATAATTGTCCATTGTTTGTTGTTTGATGGGATTGAATCGATGGCTTCTTGCACTGTGTCGAAATGTCCCTTGCCTGACTGTTCAACTAGGATACTCTTGGCATTACTTTAGTCTTATGCCCTGGACACACGAAAAGGAAGAGATTCAATATAAAGTAGAAAATAAATGTAGGAGATTGCGTAATGCAAAAATGCAATGGTGACAAAACAAATTTAACTAGTTGAATGTTGTGTTAGAAGATGAACAAATTCTCAATTTAAAATTATCAACGTTGCAAGATAAAATGAGTCAATTGAAAAGAAATAGAATATTTGACAAGATTTTGACAAATATAGAGCATTCACGTTGGCTTACCAAAAATTTATCATCTATTTTGGGGTAACGATTAACCTTTTTTTCCCCCTTATTTTAGTTAATCGATTCTATATGCTAAACTCTAATTTATTTTTAAATATTATTTCTTTAATTATTTTTTATTATTTCTCTTTCGTCATCTCATTCGAACAAATGTCACTGCCACAAACCCACTTGAATCATAGACCCAGTGAACATAAGCCCCAACCACAGACCAACTTAAATCATCGTTGGCCTCTAGAGCCACCCCAACCTCACACGCCATTGCGATCTAGTTGGGGGGGCTTCAACACACGTTAGTCATGTGAGTTTTTCTGTCCAATTTAACTACCAAATAGAAGGTAGGGTAGAAAGTGTTGCAAGGGCATTAGTTCAGAGGATGATTGGGCATTCGTGTAGCTTAGGCAGTAAGTATAATGGGGGTACAGTTTAGGGGAGTAAAGTATAATTTTCCCATTAAATTTATGTAGTTAATAAAAAATAATAATTATATATGTATATGTATTAAAAATTAGTTCAGTGGGTGATTGGGCATTTGTATAGCTTAGGCAGTAAGTATAATGGGGGTATAGTTTAGAGGAGTAAAGTATAATTTTCCCATTAAATTTATGTAGTTAATAAAATAATAATAATTATATATATATATATATATTGTTAGAAATTTAGATTCCTTAAAACACAACCAGATTAAGTAGCCTAGTTAATTAGCCAAGTTGTTACTTAGTCAAATTATGCAATTCTAGGTTAAAACAATCAAACAATCATATCAAGAATATAAAATAGCGGAAAAGTAAATAACACAAGATATGATCACCCAGGAAACTACACGGTAAAAACCTGGGGAGGATTTGACCTAGCTATTCTTAAGGTAAACCTGAATCTACTATGCGAAAGAATCGAAGTTCATACAAAAGGACTACAAGCTCCCCGCTTGACTTCCTAATGCTACCCGCCAGTAGAATTTACTGACACGACCACGTGCAAGCTCCGAATCTACGGACTCCTTCTTTCTTGGACTCTTCAATTAAGTACAAGCACCCCCGCTTGTTTTTCTTTAAGCTCCAATAGCAGCAACCTTGTTGATCAGCAAGATGTAGATAATATCTCTACCTTGAAAACCCTAAGTTTATGTGAAAGAAAGCTCCTCAATGATCTCACAAGAGATTCACATAAACCGCAACTATGAGCAACAAAGACTTAGAGAGGTTTGGGTACAAAACCCTAAAAATAAAAGGAGGCACAAGAGGCACTTTAATCTCTCTCTCCAAAGTCCCAAAAATGTGGCTTAGGGTTTCCTTTATATAGTGGGAGAAGTAGATTTGAAACCCTAATCCTTGATGGGCTTGGGCTGAGTTGGAAATTTTGCAGAAAAAACATTCTGTCCGAGATTCGAGCGATCGAGTCTAATTTTCGATCGATCGAGCCAGGCCGAAAGTCACTAATACTTCTGCAGCCACTCGATTCCAACTTTACATAATACGCCCACACTTTGAGTAAGTCTAAACAAGACTAACAACTTGTTTTGATCATGGTTTGCCAACAATATACATTAGAGTTCTAAATACATAAATTTCTAAATCTTTAAAACCTAATAAACTCCCCCTTTGGCAATCCGTGACAAAACACAAACACTAAGCTCAAAGTTTATAATTTAAAAAGCCCTTTACAAAATAATGCTCATAAATCAAAATTCAGTCCTAACTACTATCCATCGATTTCAAGTGTAGACAGTAGCTTAATTGAATAAACCTGTATATTTCCTGAAACACTAAATAAAACTCATAAACGCATGTGTGACAGAAAAACAGTAAATCAACAAATATGCAAACTAACTCTCCCCCTAAGTTAGATACATCAAAAACAATGTTAACTCCCCCTAAACATAACAAACAGGTCATCTATGTCTCCCCCTTTTTGTCACTATTGACAAAGACTACCTAAACAGAAGGTAGACAGAAAATATACGCAACAGAGTAAGAGAAAATAGAGACGACTCCCCCGAAGAGGAGCAATAACTCCCCCTACGAACCACAAAGGTTTAAAAAAAAAAAATTTCTCCCCCTATAAAAATAGGAAAAAACAAAACAAGTTTTGGAAAAAACAGTTTTGGGGAAAAATAAAAGAAGGTGGGGGAAAATCAGCAGCAGCAGCAGCATCACTAACAGAATCAGGAACATCCTCACCAGTAGGACTAAAGTTAAAAAACACACAAACCAAAGTTAAAAACTAAGGTGAGGATACACATGAAGAAAAAATATTCTCTCTTTCAATAAAATGCAAACATGGCACTATGTGACTCATAAACAGTTGCATGAGTAGAGAAAATATTTGCACATTGATTATCCATCATATCTCTTAAGAAAAATATTTTCTAAAGTTCACACATAAGAAAAAGCATATACTAGAACGTACAAAACTTAAAAATTAATCAATCAATTTTTAAATCAAATTGAGTACCCAATGTAGCAAAGTGTATGCATGTTATGTGTGAAAACAA
The DNA here is from genome assembly GCF_002906115.3 of Quercus suber. Lineage (NCBI taxonomy): Eukaryota > Viridiplantae > Streptophyta > Magnoliopsida > Fagales > Fagaceae > Quercus > Quercus suber. The sequence goes on along the minus strand of NW_027069528.1, from coordinate 1,101,753 downwards.
TGAGAGATATGACTGCAAAACTATAAGATGGATACAAAAATCAATGCAATGCACGTGAATCCTAAACACAAATGATGCATGAAAAAAAATTTTGCTCAAAAACATAGAAACTAAAAATTTTTCAGTTTCGATCGATCGAGAAATGATCGAACATCAATCGAGTCAGGCAGACTCAAACCAAAAATTTTAATCGCAATTTCTATTGATCGAAAAATAGGTTCGATCGATCGAAAGCCTGGAAAAATCAGATTTTTGAAAAACAGAGCATTTTAATGCAGAAACTCCTCAAAGCACATTGTTTTATAAAAAATGCATGAGTATGAGACGAAAAGTTTTTCAAAAACATTTGAATTTAACCCAGATCTTCCAAAAACAAGATTTTCGATCAATTTGCCCCCAAAGCGCAAACATTAAACACATTTTGCATTAAGATCAAGAAACTTTTAATCTTGGATGGCCACAACAAAATCACACACAATATAATGTACCAAGTTTAGCAAAGAGTAACTTGTGTAGTGTGTGCAACTAGGAAAAGCTTGAGATACATGTGAGGTGATATGTGAATAGCAATTAATCACAAAGTCTACAAAATTCATCACATAGAATTTAAAAGAGGCTATCACCTAAAAAGTTACATCCTATAACTCCCACATCTCCTAGAACATAAGCTTGCAATCATATAAGTTTCTTGTATTTTTGCCTCATAGTTATGTGAAATGTCATCAAGCCTAATAGTACACACCAATTTTAATTATGTGAGATGGCATCAAGCCTAATAGTACACACTAATTTTAAGCATTAAGCAATTAAGCTGAGGCATCACCTTATGTTCTTTTTGTGCATGTGCTACACTTTCTCAAGCATAGAATCTTATGATATGCACTAAGGTGTTCATGATTGGCTAATAAACAGTGGCGAGATGGTTATTTATGCCTTTCTCAAAAGGATCAAGTCTGACAGTCAAATAACATATGACTTTAAGATCAAGACAAAGTGATAAACACCATAAACATCTTTCCCACACAACATGCACTACAAAGTTTCAACTAGTAAAGTGCAATAATTAAGCTCATCCAAGCTAAATAAGGTACATAAACTTGTTATGTAAAGATAAGGTGGCCAACCTTGATTTCAAATCCATGATATGAAATACAAAACACAAAAATCTTTTTGGTTTAAAAAATTTTATGACCAAAAACAAAAAAACACATATTATGCTAAATGAACAATGCAAATGCAATGTATGACAGTGTTTAATTAAGCTATAGAGGGTACACAAACAAGAAATATCAATTTCTTAATTAACCCATGAGTACATGTACAAACTAGTACATACTCACACAAAATCAGAAATAGCTTAGCATACTATTCAAGTTTCTCCACAATGTCAAGCATGTTCTAAATCAAGAAAGAGATATCATAACCCATGTAATCCTCAAGAACAATAAAACAAGACACAAAATAAAATATTTTTGTCTTTTTGAAATTTTTCAATGTTTTTGGAATTTTTTTTTTAATAAAAACAACCTAAAAAACAAAACAACCAAAAACAAAAACAAAACATGTCCACAAATAATTAAAACAATTAAATCAGGGACAAGTTAGCAACACTCATCTTGGAGAATCTTTTCTCACCCATCTAGCATAAGTCTTCGGCTTTGTAGGTGAAAATCCATGTGAAGCAGAGTGTATTTGAGGGATTATACCAAACTTCTGAGAGAGACTGAAATCCTGCAAATTCCTTTCACAATCTAACAAGCTCAAATTTTTCAAAAGAATATGAAACAATTTATTTGGACTTATGGCAAGAGAAGTATCATCACATATCCTAGATTGACATACAGAATGCTTAAGTTTCAACTTATGACAATTAGGACAAATGTGACCACGAACACCACAAAAGTGGCAAACAGGAACAAATTTAGGAACATCAGTATTCCTAACAACAAATCTAGTCTCAGATTTAGGGTTTTGCCTCAACAAAGAACAATTTAGTTTAATATGACCAACAACACCACAAAAGTGATAAGTAAGCACAAAAACAGATTTCTTTTGCACACTAGCAGCAGGTTTAGATATAGGTTTAGAAACTTCAGAGCTAACATCAGAACTTTTACCTTTGTCTAACCTAGCAAAATAAGCCTTCTCTTCATTATTCCTCTTGAAAGGAGGGATACAAACTTTCTCAATTTTAGGTTTAAGAGAAACAGAAACACTTCTGTTATCATCAGCAGGCTTAGTACTAGTCAAATTTTCAATTTTAGCTTTAGATTCAACTAACTTTTGTTCCAAGCTTTTCATCTTCTCATCTTGAGAGGAAATTTGATTTCTCAAAAATTCATTCTTTTTATTAGATTTATCTAATCTAACAAGCAATTTCTCTTTTTCAAGATTAGCCAATTTTAACTCTTCTTTGAATTTCTTAGAAATTGTCAAAGATTTAGATAATTCCTTACGAAGAGTTTCAAAAGCATCAAAAAAATCAACAGAAACAATAGTGTCATTTTTATTCAAAACATCACAGGCATCAATAAAATCAGTAGAAGCATGAGCAGAAAGACACTTTAAATTATCCATGACAACAGGGGTCAAGGATTAGCTCTTAGATTAAAAGATCTACAACAGAAGAGCTACCTGCTCTGATACCACTTGTTAGAAATTTAGACCCCTTAAAACACAACCAGATTGAGTAACCTAGTTAATTAGCCAAGTTGTTACTTAGTCAAATTATGCAATTCTAGGTTAAAACAATCAAACAATCATATCAAGAATATAAAGCAGCGGAAAAGTAAATAACACAAGATATGATCACCTAGGAAATCATACGGTAAAAACCTGGGGAGAATTTGACCTAGCTATCCTCAAGGTAAACCTGAATCCACTATGCGAAAGAATCGAAGTTCATACAGATGGACTACAAGCTCCCCGCTTAACTTCCTAATGCTACCCACTAGTAGAATTTACTGACATGACCACGTGCAAGCTCCGAATCTATGAACTCCTTCTTTCTTAGACTCTTCAATCAAGTACAAGCACCCCCGCTTGTTTTTCTTTAAGCTCCAATAGTAGCAACCTTGTTGATCATCAAGATGTAGATAATATCTCTACCTTGAAAACCTTAAGTTTATGTGAAGGAAAGCTCCTCAATGATCTCACAAGAGATTCACATAAACCGCAAATATGAGCAACAAAGACTTAGAGAGGTTTGGGTACAAAACCCTACAAATAAAAGGAGGCACAAGAGGCACTCTAATCTTTCTCTCCAAAGTCCCAAAAACGTGGCTTAGGGTTTCCTTTATATAGTGGGAGAAGTAGATTCGAAACCCTAATCCTTGATGGGCTTGGGCTAAGTTGGAAATTTTGCAGAAAAAACATTCTGCCCGAGATTCGATCGATCGAGCCAGGCCGAAAGTCATAAATACTTCTGCAGCCACTCGATTCCAACTTTACATAAAACGCCCACACTTTGATCAAGTCTAAACAAGAGTAACAACCTGTTTTGATCATGGTTTGCCAACAATACACATTAGAGTTCTAAATACATAAATTCCTAAATCTTTAGAACCTAACATATATATTAAAAAAATAATACATCAACATTTAAATTGAAAAAAATATATACAAAAAAAAATAAATTTTCAATTTTAAAAATAGAAAAACCCACTTAAAAAGTTTTTTCTAGCGTTTTCTTGCACCTTCATGGCAACCAACCACTAAACTTCTCCTCCTTTCCTACTCTAGCTTTCTCAGCAACCAAGGGCAGCTCAAGGGATTGTAGGGCCTAAGGCGATGTTTAAATTGAGGTCTTTTATATAATTAAATAATTTTGTTAGTTTTAGACCCCTTACCAGAATATGTTTAACCTAATATTATGCTAAGTTGATTAACAAGATTGTTATTCAAGATTAGGTTAAACACAAATAAACATAAACAATAAAGCAGTAGAAAATAAAGAACACAAAGATCTGATGACCTAGGAAAACCTAATCGATAAAAAACCTAGGGATGATTTAACCTAACTATCTTCAAAGTAAAAACAGATCCATTATGAAAGAATTGAAGTTTGTATAATAAGACTTAGACTACTAATATCCTATTGCTATCTCGAGTAGAAAACTTACTACCATGACCATGTGGCAGCTCCAAGTCCACGGACTACTTCTTTCTTTGATCTACAGCAACCACAAGTTCTCCTACTTGTAACCTTAAGACTCCACTCAAAGGTTTCAGATCTTCTTTAAAGTTCTTTATGCAACAATTGAAGCAATCATCAAGTTCTTGACGTGAATCTTAATCTTGATAACTCTATGTGTGTGAATGAAGGTAAACACCTCTCAGATCTCACAAAAAATTCAACACACAACTCAACAAAAGACCTTAGAGAGCTTTTGGGTACAAAACCCTAGATCTACAAAAGAGGCACATTATTCTCTCTTTGAAAAGCCTTATAAAAACATGCTTAGGGTTTTCTTTATATTCTAGAAGTAAAACACTTAACCCTACACGTTTATTTGGCTTGGGCAGTTTGAAAATTCTGCAAAAAATTCCTAATCCATGATTCTCAATCGATCAAGTCTATTCTTCGATCGATCGAGCCTTGCAGAAATAGAATAGTAACCTCCTACAATTACTTGATTCCAAACTTACATTAAACCAAACTTTGAGCAAGCCTAAACCTAGACTCATTGTTTTGATCATGATTTGCCAACATATACAAAGTGAAGTTCTAATACATTTTGTAAGGTTGAATTTAATCAACCATTTAATTGACTTTATTCCGTGACCAATTTGCTTGTAATTTAGCACTTAGCAATCCTGTATTTAGGTGGAAAATTTGTAAGGCTAGTGTGTGAGAAGATGTGAAGAAAAGCTCAAAAGTGTGCAAGAAAAACAGAGTCTCGCGGCTAGGGCTCGTGGGTGGATCGCGACTGGCAAGCCGCGAAAGGCAGGCACGTGAGAGGCACACTGGGAAGCTGAAGGGTCGCGCCAGCTGTCACGCTACAGGACAAAAGTTTCAGTCTGGCTAGGTCGTTATGTCGCGACTTAGTCAAGCCGCGAGATCAAGTCGCCAACTTGCCCTGTTTGGCAGAAACTGACGTTTTGCATTCCCTTCTCACCCTACTATATATACACCCTTATACCCATCATATTGAGAAGGCTTCCAGAGAGAATTTTGTGAGAGAAAACCCTAGAGAAAAACAAGATTGATTCATCCCCAATCTTCATCTAAAGAGACTCTACAAATTCCTCTACTCTCTTCCTCTCTATTGTCATACCCTTGAGAGGTCATTTACCAAACCCTTATCTCACCACACCCACGTCTGTGAGAAGGTCCATTTGGTGCTTTGGGAAGCAGTTTGGAAAGGAGCCAATATACATTGGTTGATGCTATGGTCAAGTAGCGGAATCCGGCAAGCTAAAGAAGAAATAGGTTCGGCGTAACCTCGTTGGAGCAAGAAGCTTGGAGGGCTTAGGTACTTGGGTAGATTAGGCTTGGAGAAAAAAAAAAAAAAAAAAAAGCACTTACTTTTTATTATTATTTAGAATCCCCAATTTTTGTGTAAATCAAAATCTAAAGCAAGAATTACACCTACTAAATTTGGAATAATTTTGATTTTAATCATTGGTAGTTTAGAAAATTTTAATTTAATCGCTAGAGCTTTGAAGTGTTTTTTAATGTTGTAGTTTCAATGAAACAGGCCTGGAAAATTACAAGATGGAACCCATTTGGCAAGGGCATGAGCAGCAACATTAGCCTCTCTTTTAACCTAGAGAAAACTTATAAATAAAGAAATCGACAGGGTATAGACATCCAGCACGAGCCCTTCAATAGTCCATGTTGGTGCCTCAAGTGGTTGAGATAAATGGAGGATGCATTCCTTTGAGTCATTCTCCAAAACAACTCTACAATGATTCTCATTGCTTGCAACTTGCATTCCCAATATTATAGCTAAAGCTTCAGCCACCAACAAAGAGCAACTAAGGATGATATTCGTTTTTGCCCAATCCAAATCCCCATTGTGGTCATAAGCAATAATGGTTAGAGCTGCTTTATATGGGGACACAACTGCATCATAGTTAAATTTTAGGGTAAACTACGTATGTGGTCTTTATTTTTTACACTATATTTTAATTTGGTCCCTAACTTTTTAATTGTGTCAATTTGGTTCCTAACTTTTTAATGCCGTGTCAATTTAGTCCATGTTTTATCTTTTGAATGGAAGTTGCTGATATGGTAAGCGGCCAAAATAAAAAAATTAGTTGCTTGCCACATCATCGGAAACTAATTTTTTATTTCGGCCATTTGTCATGTTAGCAATTTTTATCCAAGAGATAACGACAAGTACTAAATTGACACGGCACCGAGAAACTAGTGACCAAATTAACACAATTGGAAAGTTAGGGATCAAATTAAAATATGATGTGAAAAATAAGGGCCAAATACATATAGTTTACCTTAAATTTTAAGACACCTATAAGGGGTTCGCTCCATTTTATTTTCTACTCTATTTTGACTCTTCCTTTTCCTAAATGTGTCCAAGGCACAAGACAAAAGTGTTAGGTTCTAAAGATTTAGATTAAATATTTAGAATCATTATTGTATATTGTTGGCAAACTGAGAACAAAACATGTCTAGTCTAGGTGTTTAGACAATGTTTAATTAAGGATGTTTCAAGTTTTGAAGTCCAGCTATTTGCAGTAAAGAAAAGTGAGGTTCTACCTTTCTCGACCGATCGAGAATTAGGCTCGACCGATCGAAAATCACAGGCATAGTTTTTCTAAAGATTTTTAAACAGGCCCAAACTTATGAAAACGTTTAGGGCTTCACTTAAACTTCTCCACATATAAAAGGGAAACCCTAACCACATTTTGTGAGAGTTGAAAAAGACTTGTGTTACTCTTTATGAGATTTGAGAGGTTTGTACCTTCTAATTACACAAGAATCTACCGGAGCCAAAACTACAATCAAGCATTGGTAGAACTAGTTCCTACATCAAGATCAATAAGTGAAGGTGATCTGAAACCTTTGAGTGGAGTCTCAAAGTCACAAGCAAGGTGGCTTGTGTTGGTGTAAATCCAAGAAGAGAAGGAGTCTGTGGATTCGAAGCTTGCATGTGGTCATGTCAGTAAGTTACAACATGAGGTAGTATTAGATTTAGGGTTAAATCTTTTGTAAAAACTTCTATTATCTTATAGTGGATTTGGTCTATCATGAGGATAGCTAGGTCAAATCCTCCCAGGTTTTTACCTTGAAACAGTTAGTTTCATTAGTTTTCCTGGGTAATTATATCGTGGTGTTATTTATTTTTTCGCGTCTTTGCATGATATGATTCATTTGTGTTTAACTTAGATCTAAAAATTAATATAAGTAATCACTTGGTTAATAAATTAAGTTAAACAATCTGTTAAAGGGCTCTAAACAAATTCTCAAAAAGTAATGCCAAGAGCATCCTAGTTTATCAGTCAGCTAGGCAAGGGACATTTCGACACAATGCAAGAAGCCATCAATTCAATCTCATCAAATATAATATCACGGGCCATAAAATTTGCAGTAGACAACTTGAATGTAATACCACGAGCCATAAAATTTGCAACAGACAACTTGAAGGTAGAACTTTCTAAGGAGTTCCCATAATCACCCCATTCGATCACAGTCGAACGCCTACTCTTTCCTAAATGGTTTTTCTTTAAGGATTTGAACTTTCTCTCTAGACAATAAAAGAAATATATATATATATATA
>NW_027069528.1:1077497-1092459 GCF_002906115.3 Quercus suber | reverse complement strand
ACTTGAATCATAGACCCAGTGAACATAAGCCCCAACCACAGACCAACTTAAATCATCGTTGGCCTCTAGAGCCACCCCAACCTCACACGCCATTGCGATCTAGTTGGGGGGGCTTCTACACACGTTAGTCACGTGAGTTTTTCCGCCCAATTTAACTACCAAATAGAAGGTAGGGTAGAAAGTGTTGCAAGGGCATTAGTTTAGAGGATGATTGGGCATTCGTGTAGCTTAGGCAGTAAGTATAATGGGGGTATAGTTTAGGGGAGTAAAGTATAATTTTTCCATTAAATTTATGTAGTTAATAAAAAATAATAATTATATATATATATATATGTATTAAAAATTAGTTCAGTGGGTGATTGGGCATTTGTGTAGCTTAGGCAGTAAGTATAATGGGGGTATAGTTTAGGGAAGTAAAGTATAATTTTCCCATTAAATTTATGTAGTTAATAAAATAATAATAATTATATATATATGTATATTAAAAAAATAATACATCAACATTTAAATTGAAAAAAATATATACAAAAAAATTAAATTTTCAATTTTAAAAATAGAAAAACCCACTAAAAAAGTTTTTTCTAGCGTTTTCTTGCACCTTCATGGCAACCAACCACTAAACTTCTCCTCCTTTCCTACTCTAGCTTTCTCAGCAACCAAGGGCGGCTCCTATTGCTACCTCAAGTAGAAAACTTACTACCGTAACCATGTGGCAGCTCCAAGTCCACGGACTACTTCTTTCTTTGATCTGCAACAATCACAAGTTCTCCTACTTGTAACTTTAAGACTCCACTCAAAGGTTTCAGATCTTCTTTAAAGTTCTTTATGCAGCAACTGAAGCAATCATCAAGTTCTTGACGTGAATCTTGATCTGGATAACTCTATGTGTGTGAATGAAGGTACACCTCTCAGATCTCACAAAAAAATTCAACACACAACTCAACAAAAGACCTCAGAGAGCTTTTGGGTACAAAACCCTAGATCTACAAAAGAGGCACATTATTCTCTTTTTGAAGCCTTATAAAAACATGCTTAGGGTTTTCTTTATATTCAAGGAGTAAAACACTTAACCCTACACGTTTATTTGGCTTAGGCTATTTGAAAATTCTGCAAAAAATTCCTAATCCATGATTCTCAATCGATCAAGCCTTGCAGAAATAGAACAGTAATCTCCTGCAATTACTTGATTCCAAACTTACATTAAACCAAACTTTGAGCAAGCCTAAACCTAGACTCATTGTTTTGATCATGATTTGCCAACATATACAAAGTGAAGTTTTAATACATTTAGTTTCTAAAGTCTTAGAACCTAACAATTTTTTTTTTTACTTAAAATCTGTTCTTCTAATTTTCTTAGATGCAAAAATTTTTAGTTCTTCCAATGAATTTCTTGTTCATATATGTGTTGTTCATCTTACTTTTTTTAGAATTAGATTAATGAGTGCTCTTAGAGCATTTATTAATTGATAATTTTAAGAAAATTTTTATACTACTATCGTGAAAAATATAAAAATTAAGCTGTAAAAATATCAGTTACTTTTTTTTTTTTTTTTTTTTTATTTTTTTTTTTAAATCTGAGACAAAAAGCAAAAAGTAAAAAAAAGGCATTTTACCAAAGGGACATATGATCAACTTGTTGAGTTTAGGTTGGAAAAAGTAGTTTCCAAATTTAAATCTTTTAAATATTCTACATAAAAAATTCAAATTAAATTTTAGAAATTCTATTTTAAATCCATTTTACTTTATTTTGGAACATCTAAATGTTGGAAAAGTATACTTTTGTATTCCATACAAAACAAGCAACAAAAGTAACACAATAATCTACTTCATTAATGAGAGATAACATACAATTTTGAATTCTAGAACAAAAAATAAAAGGTGTATCTTGATGTAGTGAAAATTAAAAACAAAAAGTAGATAGTATATCTGCAGAAGACCATTAATCTTTATCCCAATTCCACATGGTACCCAAGATGTGTGGTCTTAATTAGTTCTTATGTACATTGATTTTCTTTTTGGAAAAATATGTTCAAGAGATGTTCTTGAGAAAATTATTTACTCTTCTTTTAATCATACATACATTTTAACTAGTTATGCAGTTATTTTATTTACAATAAATAAATGGCTGATTATCTAATTAGGTTAGCCTTTTGGGCCCACCCAATTAGGTTTTAGTGTGTGGCTTGGGATGAGATCAAATGAACAAATAAGTTTCTAGCTCTAATGGGCTTCGGGCTTCCACTAACTCTTGTTAAACCCAAAGTTACCATTAATTATATAATAAGTACCACTGTAGACACCGCATTTTATACCCCTTATAACTCAGGCTCCCGTTCTCCAATGATGTTAGAATTTTAAAGCCCAAGGTTGCTTTAGGGCGTGCGTACGCAGACACGTGTATGCGTACACATGCTCAAGTTCTGCATACGCATGCTTCATACATGTGTACGAATACATGTGCATGCATATGTATGCTAGGGTTCTAGAAACTATGTAAAACAAGTTTTCTTCATTTAAAACATGGTTTGGAACGAATCCTACATCGTTTAGGAGCCACCCAAAACCCTTATTTTTTGACTATATAAAGCCATAAAAGGTATTTTTTCAAGGAGGACGAATTCTAGTAGTAAAACACATAATATTCACTAGAAAATAGTGAATCAAAGAGGGAGTTTTTCACAAAACTTCCTCAAGTCATGTTTTATTTAATTAGGACTTTTTTTGGACTTGATCTTGCCCAAAAATCCTAATTCACTCCTGTTTGCCTTTCCTTTGTTTTATTTACATGTTTTAGTCTTTTTTAACGTAGTTTATCTTTAAGTCTCTGCCACTCTTTTTTATCTTGTTTTGTTTTATCTTTTTGATTGTTTATTAGGGTTTTAGATTGCTTGAATATCATGAACATGCATTTGAATATGATCATGCATTGATGCATAGGTGTTGTGATGCAATAAGGTAAGTCACGCATAAGAGTATGAACATGAATTTGATTTGGTTGATGGATGTGATATGGTTGAATTCTTAGATACGCTCTAGTCTAAATCTCTAAGCCATTTAATGCCATGTTGTCTATGGGTTCGACAAACTTCTATGTGTTTGAGTCTAGCTCCGTAGTATAACTACACATATTACATGCAATTTGGGTAATTCGAACTATCTTGAATAAATTTCTTCATTTGTTTGGTTTATGTTATAGTGAGAGCCTATGTTTTAGCAATATATTTTCTCAGTAAATGGAACAATATTATCTTAGTTTGATTAGTACTCAATATCCATCTTAAATAAAACTCTTAAACATCTCAGTAGTCAAGCGATATCATTTACGATTCAAATTGTTTAAACAGCCACAACTTAATCATTGACAGGAATAATCTGTAATACCCTACAAGACAAAAATTAATGATTTCATTCAAATCCTAATCTTAAAGAATCACAGATAATAATTAAAAGGTTGTAAACTAAATTATTATATGTTCCGTTTGTTTCGGCGATAATATTTTCTAAAATATGAATAATTTTCTAAAAATTATTTTTTCTTTAAAACTATCTCATTTTTCTATATTTGTTAGCAGTTTTAATGGTCCATTTGAATGGAAAGATTTTAGGGAGGATGAAAAATGTAGTAGGGAGGAGAGAAAAAAAAATTGGTAGAGCCCGGGTGTTAGAAAAAAAAAAAAAAAATTACCCACATACAACCACGATAAATTTATTCCTACAAAACATTGAATTATTGACACATGTATTTATGTATTTATTTATTTAAAATATGCATTATAGCTCATAATGGAGCATTTATTATTCTTTAACTTGTATCCTTAGAACACTTGTTAACAAGATCCAAAATATATTATAAACATGAATAGTGTGCGATTATACGAAGCTAAGTTGTTCTCCCAACCAATTTCCTTGGTCTATGAATAATTTTGGAGTGACAAGCTGCTCCAATTCTTCTGAGGATAACGTTTTCACCCATTTCACACGTTTCGACATGCTTGCCCCTGATCCTTGGCAGTCCACCTCTGCAAATGTGATTTCTCCCCTATACAACAATAACACAGAAGAAAAAAAGAAGAAAAGTCTTGCTCAATATTCGTTCAAAAAATAGGTCAACTATTTGGAAAAAAAAAAGAAGTGCATTTAGAAGAAAAGCAATGAAATTTAAATGTTGCGTTTTGAGAACATGAATTTTGATAACTTGTGAAATGTGTTGTTGTGAAAAATTGTAATGTGAAAACACAACTTTTTTATGAATGAATCTAGAAAAATACTCTGTGAGCTGCGATTTGAAAATATACTTTTTTTCTTGATTTTAAAATTTGAGTTTTTTTTTTTTTTTTCAAAATACAATGCTGACTTTTTTCTTCTTGTATATTTGCATTTTCATAAATCACTCTTTTTCCATGAATCATAATGCCAAATGATCTCTAAATTAACGATCTCTTATAACTTACTCTCAAAAAACCATCTCTTATTAACTTAAACTTTTAAAAGGAACAGTAGCTTATCAAGATCAGTCAAACATTTTATAATATGAATGTAAAATGGAGAAAAAAAGAAGAAGAGGAACAACTTACTCTTTTCCCTTATTATGCCATGCATCCCAACCTTCTGGGGCAATAATGTTGTTGAAAGTTGACTGGTAAAACACAACTCTCGCATGGCTTCTATATGCTCTCCCTAAATATGCAGGACCAGTTCCTGTTACTTTACAATTCTTAAACACAAAACCATTGGTATCTTGTTCTTGTTGTCGGCCTTGAGCTGTGATATAAGCCCTCCCCAAGCCTATACTTTTTGCCTTTGCTTGTAATTCACAATTCTACACACAAAACATATAGAGTAATGTCGGGGGGGGGGGTAGTGATGAATGATATCAAGATTAACTATGAAATGATTTTTTTTTTTTTTTTTTGGTACTCTATATCTTATGGTTGTATTGTGCTGAAAATTAGTAAAAAGAAAAAAAAAATCTGTATTTTGGATTAACTAAAAAAAATTGTCAACAGCCACTCCAATTTGTATTTTGGTGTTTTTTTGAAAAAAAATTAAGCTAATAACGATAGAATATCTATTAATTGTTCTGAATTACAGCTGTAAAACAAAACCTTTTTTTTTAGTTCTCTATCAAACAAAACTAATACACATTGCAAAATCAATCATATATCTACACGTCAACTAAATACATGTCACATATTTTGGAGTTAATTAATACTGTATTTATTATAGGCAGTCAAATAGTTTCGGAAACAAGAGGCAAATAATCACGGCAACACAATATTATGATTCTCAAAAAGGCAGTAATGTGAAAAAAAAAAGTACCACTGCTGTAGCATTGCTGGCTTGACAAAGCAGAGAAAATGGAATCAAACGTTTTAAACAAGGGGTTGTGATTATTTTGTATGTATTTTTTGTTTAGACCAATTTTATGTTTATTTTGTTGTTAGTTTTGGTTTGCCTATGGGTTATTATTGTTATTCTTGGGAGTATTGAGTAGACTGGATTTGTGATTGGTTGTGTTGGTATTTTTTGTTTGTCTAAAGGTTTTCTTCTTATTCTTTAGGCAAATGGGCAAAAGGGATGGACCAAAATATTTTTTATTGAATATAATGGATTAATTTGTGTTTTTTGTGGGGGTGTGTGTGTGTGGAGGGGGGCCAAGAATAAGGCAGACCATTCCCCCAGCCCTCAAGTGGGTCCATCTACAATTAATGCCCCGAGTTTCATTTTATAGCAAAGTTTTATACATGATTATATATATGAAAAACTCATTTTATTGTATATGATGCTCAACGATTAATCATATAATTTTTTTTTTCGTCAAACACAATTCTCTTTTTAAATAACAAGGCTTACAACAAAAGCTCCCTATCTCAACTTAGGTTTCTGTTTTTATATAGATATAGATTACAAATAGCCCTTCTAACTAACCTATGAGCTACACAATTTCTTTATTTAGATGGAAGCTGTTTCTCTGGATATTTTAGATGTTTACAACCAAGATTTACGTTTGATTAATGAATAATGCCCCCACAATCTAAGGGCTTTTTCTCAGGGAAAAAAAAATACACACACACATATATATATAGATAGTACTATGTGTGACATAGTGAAAACTATAAATGTACTGCTTTTGATTCTTATTGAAATTGCAGTTTATTAAAAAAATAATGAATGCTATAATGATTATAATCCGGTTTAAAACATTTTTTGGTAGAATTTTTTTTTTTTTATGTATATATATTTGATAATATGATAAAGGAATTTTGATTGAATGACCCATTAACTACAATCATAGTGGTAATAATGTTGATTATAAATGTTAATATGGATCTGGTTATAATTAATGAGTGTTCTTACAAAAATCAGTTACTTTTTTCATTTATAATAAAAAGTTTCTAAAAATATTTCATAATTTTATGTGTTTAGGACACCTATTAACTTTTCTCTTTTAATATTCAAGGGACCAAAATGATAGGATCTAAAAGAGGACGAAAAATATTTTAGTCTCATAAAATAGTTTTGAAATATATATGCATGGATAAACTTCCCATTGTCATTGATAAAAAGAAATATGATATAATTTAGGGTTATGTTTTTATAAAGATATAGATAGTACTATGTGTGAGATAGTGAAATCTATAAATTATATTGCTTTTGATTCTTATTGAAATTGCAGTTCTTTCTCAAAAAAAAAAAAAAAAAAGTGAAATTGCAGTTTATTAAAAAATTAATGAAAGCTATAATGATTATAATAAGGTTAAAACATTTTTTTGGTAGAAAATTTAATATAAAAAAATCCTTGTGAAAAGATCATAGTTCTAGGGTATTTATTGGTTCACAATTAACTCTCTCTCTCTCTCTCTCTCTCTCTCTCTCTCTCTCTCTCTCTCTATATATATATATATATGATTAAGGAACTTTGATTGAATGACCCACTAACTACAATCATTGTGTTAATGACTTTTTTTTTTTTTTTTGTTTCTCAACACACAAAAAAAAAAAAATCATTAACACAATGATTAATGTAGTTAATGGGTCATTCAATGATTGTAGTTATTGATGTTGATTACAAATTCAACCAAAAAAAAAAAATTCATTAACACAATGAATATTGTAGTTAATGGGTCATTCAATGATCGTAGTTATGATGTTGATTACAAATGTTAATATGGATTCGGTTAACGGTGGTCTTCAGGGCATTTAATAATGGATTATTTTAAGAAAATTTTAATATCATTTTTTTGAAAAATATAAGAAATTGTAAAAAAAAAAAAAATCAATTATTACTTTTTAATTTCTTGTAAAAAATTTCTAAAAATATTTCCTACACTTAATGGAAAAAGAAATATGATATAATTATAGCTTGGTTGATTCTAACCTCATAAAGTGATTGACCAAAACCCCAGATGAAGTCCACAGAACCTTCAATGTAGCAATTCTTAAAATAGTGGTGACCTGTTAAGTCAGCGAGTGTATCTTATATGCCAACAAAACCACACCCAAAAAATGATGCTTTGTCTGCCTGAATAAGGGCTGCTGGTGCCCATGTAATTTTCTTCGGCTCATCTTTCCCGAGGTCATATGTATTCTAGCAAAGATTTAAGAAAAATTAGTAAATAAAGAAAATTTGGAATTCTTTTTGTATTTTATATATTTTAACTTCTAATTTATTTTAGGGCAAAGTTCAGCTACAAAATTAGTTAGAGTTTTAGACTACTAAAACTTTATTTAATATCTTTTTAATAGAGGTCAATTTTAACAAAACTACGATTAGATTACATTTTTTTTTTCTTATATTCTTCATGTTTACAAAATTTCTAGAAAATTAAAGATGAATAACTATATCATCAATAAATTGTTTAAATTACAAGTTTTTATTGTTTAAAATTATGCATAAAATATAATTTTATAAATAATATAGAAAATAACATTCAATTGGTACAAAATTGACGTGTATTAAGAGCATAAACAACATGCAATTCAACAATTAAATTTTTAAAATATGTAGTAGTGTTAATGATATTGAATAAGATTGTAATCTTAAATTATAACTACTTTTGTAGCTAAACTTTGTCATTTATTCTATAGAAACTTTTTTAGTTCTCCTTTATTAGATATTTGTGATAGCCCAAGATGAAAGTTTTTGAGTTGCCTAACCGTGAATGTGATACCACTAGCCATAAAATTTTCAGCAAATAACTTGAAGGTAGAACTTTCCAAGGGGTTCCCATAATCACCATATTCGATCACAGTCGTATCTCTGCTCTTTCCCCTAAGGATAAATGTACGGTTTTTCTTTGGGGATTTTAACTTTTTCTCTACACAACAGAAGAAAAAAAATTATATATATATATAGTGACTGAAAGTTAATGGATAACTTATAAATGAAAATTGGAGTTATATTTTAGTATTTACTAATGCTTACTTGTAAGTACCAGGATTGAGATCGATAATTGTCCACTTGTTATTTGATGGGATTGAATCGATGGCTTCTTGCACTGTTTTGAAATGTCCCTTGCCTGACTGATCAACTAGGATACTCTTGGCATTTGTGCCTTTTGCATTGGACACATTTAGGAAAAGGAAGAGAGTCACCGTAAAGTAGAAAATAAATATGAGAAATTGCATTATGGACAAATACAATGCTGACAAAAAAGAAGAAGAAGAAGAAGCCCTAGTAATTGGATAGCGTGCAATGGATTTGTTGATGTGTTAGAAGATGATCAAATAATTCTCAATTCTATCAATGTTCCAATAATAATGGGTTAATCGGAAAGAAATAGGATGGGTAACAAGATTTTGATAAAATAGCGCATTTAAGTTAGCTTACTTAATTATCAAAAAAAAAAAAAGTTAGCTTACCTAAGATTCCCCCATCTATTTTAGGACAAAAATTTATTTTTTGTTTTCTATTTTAGCTAATCACTTGTCAGGATATCCCCATTTGAATTGTTATTCTAAACTCTAATTTTTTTTTTAAAAAAAAAAATTATTTATTCAAACATTTTGTCATCTTGTTCTCTCCCAAATCATCCGATTCTAACAAAAGCCAATATCAAAAACCCACTTGATCATAAATAGAGAGAGATTCTAATTTGAGGTTTTTTTTTTTTTTTTAGGCTTGACTCTCTGTACTGGACCTACTGGTGTCCTATTCTATTTTAGGGAGCTCAATGTGATTGCGTTTAGATTTACTGTTTACTTAATAATCTGTAGTTTCTTGTAGCTTATATACCAAATATGAGACAAAGATATATTTTTGGTAGCTTTTATACTAAACTAACATGTAACTCATTCCATTTCACAAATGAAAATAAATAAATAAATAAACATGTAACCAATGCAAACGCATGGATGCATTTAAATTTAAATACAAATTTTATTATAAAAATATAAATAATTAGTCAAAATATTAAAAAAAAAATAGCACGTAACATATGCATGCAATAGATACATTCAAAATTAAATACAATTTTTTTCACTCATTAATTTAATTTTACCAAAAAAAAACCTTAAGTGGATATATGACACAAACTTAAGTGGATATTTATGTAGAGACCCAAAAGGGGGGTCTTGCATTCTATGGAATCCCACATGCCTAGGGAAGCATATGAGAATGTGTTTATAAGGAATGACCTTCCTTCAATGTGTAGAGGCCTTTTCCCCAGCGCAATTTGGGGAAGAACAAAACCGTGAGAGGTATGGGTCCCAAAGCGAACAATATCTATACAGTTGAGGTGAAGTCATTACATATAGTATTAGAGCCGACCCGGTAATCCCGTGTGGGCTCAGAGACACTATCCCACAAAGTGGGCCCTAACGAGAACGTTAGGGATTTAAGTGGGGGAGATTGTGATGTCCCAATTTGATTGATTGTGTGATGTGTGTGAGTGTGTGATGAGTCCCACATCGAGTATTTACTGGGTAGATCTGGGCTTTATTAACAACTGCAAGGAGCCTCGATTGTAACTAGTCCTTTTGAAGTATAGCGCAGATGTGGCTAACACTTTTCCTTAGGTCATTACAATTTATGGTATGATCTCCGCATAAATTAGACACATGTTACAAAATTGAATTCTAATTTCAAATTCTAATTAAACTTTCTCTTAGTTGTACATATTAATATGTGTGTGTGTGTGTGTAAGACAAAAATATAAAATTTTTTTTTTAAAGTTGATACAAAAAGTAGAAATTAAAAAGCTTTTCATTAAGAGAAATGTTATTTCACAACATTTTCACAACAAATTCTATATGGCACATTGTTACTGGTTATTATTATTGGGAAAAAAATAATAATTTCAATGGTAGGTTCAAATTTGAATCAATAACAACTAACTACTTATGATTTGTAGTGAAAATGTTGTGAGCGTAACACTTTTCTTTCATTAAATGAACACATGACTTGTGGCAATTTGTTGAGTTTAGGAAATAGTTCCAAATTTAAATCTTCTAAATATTGTGTACAACAAATTCATATTAAATTTTATAAATTCTATCATAAATCCATTTTACTTTATTTAGCAAAATGTAGACCTGTCTATTTATCCTAACATGAGTCAAGTTGAACATAGCATATTACAAACGGTGGAATAGAAAAATCTATTTTTTTTTTTTAGACTTTACAACCAAAAAAAGATGCACTTACTTAAAAAAAAAAAAAAAAATTAGAATTTTTTAGACTTTACAACCAAAAAAAAGATGCACTTACTTAAAAAAAAAAAAAAAAAAAATTAGAATCCCATATTTTTGTGTTATAAATTATAATCTAAAATAAGAATTATACCCTCTAAATTTTCGATTGTAATTGCTAGAGTTATAGACTTTTTTATATAATTTCTAAATTTAATTATTGTAACTATCTGTTTATTTCATATAAAAAGAAAATCCAAATAAAGGGAATTTATTCCACCATATGAGTGTAATTCACTAACTTGAGTAGATGGTCGGGATTAAACAAAGGAAAGTATATCCCCGGTTACCTTATTGTCCACAAGTAATTATCTCTCAAAAAAAAAAATCCTTATTATCCACAAGGCTGACATCCGTTAATATGACCCATAATAATATATTAATGTTGTATATTAAACAAAGCCAAGAATCTATCTAGTTCTAGAGTCTTTGTAAACTTAAATATAGCATGTGAGGTTGAATTTAATTAACCATCTTGTTGGTTTTATTCCGTGCCAAATTTGCTTATAATTCAGCATTTAGAAATCCTATATTTATGTGGGAATCATGTAAGGGTAGTGTGTGAGAGAGTGTGAAGAAATGCTCAAGACTGTAAAGTGAAGCAGGGACTCGTGATTGGATCTCACAGGTGGCTCGTGACTGGCAAGCCGCCAAAAGATGCACATGAGTGAAGCATGCGGAGAAACTGAACTGTCATGCCAACTATAGTACTACATGACAAAAAGTCTAAACTAACTATTCAGTTAGCTCGCGGCTTGAACTCACGACTCAGTTAAGTCGCGAGGCCAAGTTGAACATAGCATATTACAAATGGTGGAATAGAAAAATCTTTTTTTTTTTTTTAGACTTTACAACCAAAAAAAAAGATGCACTTACTTAAAAAAAAAAAAAAATTAGAATCCCATATTTTTGTGTTATAAATTATAATCTAAAATAAGAATTATACCCACTAAATTTTCGATTTTAATTGCTAGAGTTTTGGACTTTTTTATATAATTTCTAAATTTAATTATTGTAACTATCCGTTTATTTTATATAAAAAGAAAATCCAAATAAAGGGAATTTATTCCACCATATGAGTGTAATTCACTAACTTGAGTAGATGGTCAGGATTAAACAAAGGAAAATATATCCCAAGCTACCTTATTGTCCACAAGTAATTATCTCTCAAAAAAAAAAAATCCTTATTATCCACAAGGCTGACATCCGTTAATATGACCCATAATAATATATTAATGTTGTATATTAAACAAAGCCAAGAATCTATCTAGTTCTAGAGTCTTTGTAAACTTAAATATAGCATGTAAGGTTGAATTTAATCAACCATCTTGTTGGTTTTATTCCGTGCCAAATTTGCTTATAATTCAGCATTTCAAAACCTTATATTTAGGTGGGAATCATGTAAGGGTAGTGTGTGAGAGAGTGTGAAGAAATGCTCAAGACTGTACAGTGAAGCAGGAACTCGCGAATGGATCTCACAGGTGGCTCGCGACTGGCAAGCCGCCAAAAGATGCACATGAATGAAGCATGCAGAGAAACTGAACTGTCATACCAGCTGTAGTATTACATGACAAAAAGTCTAAACTAACCATTTAGTTAGCTCGCAGCTTGAACTCACGACTCAGTCAAGTCGCGAGGCCAAGTTACCAGCCAGCTCTGTTTTGGAAAACTGACTCTTCGCATTCTTTTCTCACCCTAGTATAAATACCCCTTATACTCACGAAATGTAGAGAGCTTCTAGAAAGAATTTTAAAAGAGAAACCCTAAAAAAACCCTCTCCATTGTTATATCCTTGAGAGGTTCTTGGGCAAATCATTTTCTCACCATACCTACATCTGTGAAAATGCTTTTTGGTGCTTTAGGAAGCAATTAGAAAGGGACTAATGGTTATTATTTGATGTTATGGGCTATAGCGGAATCCGATAAACTAGAAAAGACAAAGGTTCGGCGTAACCTCGTTGGAACAAGAAGTTTTAAGGGCTTAAGTACACTGGGTAGATTAGGCTTGGAGGGTCTATTACTGTTCATGTATCCCAACTACATTTTCTAGTGGATTATTGACCACTTGGAGGGCAGCGGAGAAGTTTTACGCCAAGAGCTTCGGTTTCCTCTTCGATAACACATCGTTGTGTTGTACTTATGTTTGCATCTCTCTTCCCTAAATCTTTGCCATTTAATTTCTGTTGTAGATGTGATTTTAATTGATTTAGATTGTTTATCAATTTTGTTATTAGCTTATGTTCATTTTCCGTACATATATTGTTTGACATTAAGCATGAATTGATAATTTTGTAATCAGGGGTCTAAACGTTTATAGTGTTTTATACGCTTATTGAACATTCATAGCACTTTTCTTTTTTTTGGGATTGCACTTAAGTACCATACCACTATTCTTTTTGTAGGATGAGACTTATTTAGTACTCACTTAAATAAGACTTTTCTTTTCTCGCTGAGAAAAAAAAAAGGGTATAAGGGGATGACCTGAGTTGACGTCTTCCGTCTAAGCGTGACTAGTGACACTCTACTTGCTGGTTCCATGCCTGTGGGAGCAAGGGATCCAGATGAGTCATAGTTGTAAATCCAACCTATCAAGAATGCTAATGAACATGAGCTGAGAGCATGGAGTACTAAAAATATCACACATATTTTACAATAATAGCATGTTTGCCTTCGGCCATTTGAGCTGCTATCATTATCTCTTTTTAGTTTAGGCAGCAGCGAAAAGAGTAGAAGTACATTACAGACCCTCCACTTGTATCAATTTTGTATCAGTCAAAGGTGTTTTAGTTGAACTACCACAATTTTTTTTAATCTTTTGGTTTCCTTGGAGAAATTCTTGAACAGAAATGCTAACCATGTTCACTTTCTTAAGCTGAAATCATGCTGGCAAAGACGCAGTGGTAGTCTTGGAAAAATCATGCACTTAATTAAGCGCTTCTGCCATTATGTTTCAGGCCGGAGCAATTTTTTCTCAATTTGTCTTGTTGTCATGATTCAGTTTATGAAATGAATAGCTGAAATGTTTATCACATTCTTTCTGGATCCTCTTTACAGCTTTTGGGGGCTATGGCCTATATCTATTTCAAAGCTTTTGACTCCTTTCTTCTCTACCTTTCCAAACTTCATGAATTTCTGTCTAGCAAAATTGTCATTAAGCATCTAAATGCAGTGTTGCTGATTTTTTTTCTCCAATTTTAATTGGTGTAAGGTGATTTAAAAAAAAAAAAAAAATACCTTTCCAAACTTCATGAATTTCTGTCTAGCAAAATTGTCATTAAGCATCTAAATGCAGTGTTGCTGATTTTTTTTCTCCAATTTTAATTGGTGTAAGGTGATTTAAAAAAAAAAAAAAATCTTTTCTTAAACAGCTTTCTCCACTGAATTGTCTGAACATAAACTGTGTGACAGAAAACTATCACAAACATAATGTGAAAATAGTATGTTTATCCCATGTTTTGATTGACATTGAAGAGAAGGAAACTTCACTAAACACCATAGTGAGAAGCTTGCAATTGCTTTTGGACTACTTAACACAACACCGGAAACAGCCATCCATGTTGTGATTAATTGAGGATGTGTAAGGAATGCCATTCAGTCATAAAGCTCATTTCTAGAGTTTACAACGGAGAGAGAATTGTGAGGGACTGTGCGCACCATCATCATGTTAAAAATGGAAGATGTTCATGCAGGGATTATTAGTAAGGTCTCCTTAAGAAAGTTGGGGGTGTCAATGTGGTGAGGAAGTAGAAACAGCAGAGGTTAGCAATGGAAAATTTGATCCAAACCACCAATGAACAGAACAGAACCAATGATTTCAAATGGAGATGGTATACTTTAAGATTGAAAAAAGAAGATTTTGTTGAAATCTAAATTCCTGCCCAACTTGATCACATGGTCATAGAGAAGAACCCAACTAAAAAATGACTTTATAGTTTTACGTTCCAGCCATACTTGGTGGCATGTTAATAATGATTGAGAAGACACCAACTTCTAAAACATGAAAACTAGACTCCCGGAATAGACACATACATCATTGATGGCCTGGACAGGTCAACAAGAGAACCCTTCTTTAAGAAAAAAAAACTCTAATTCTGACAAACTACTTGAGCCTTCCTGCTTTTAATTTATACACACACGAACAAGCTTATATATGCAATCTAAGCATGAATATAAGGAGAAGAAGCAGGTCATTACACAGTGTGAATTATGTAGCAAGTTAGTGCCAGGAAGAAAATTGAATAAAGTAGGGTTTTTTTTTTTTTTTTTTTTTTTT
>NW_027069528.1:1057356-1076582 GCF_002906115.3 Quercus suber | reverse complement strand
TTAACTTAGCATAAATTATTCTTTGTACCTAGTCTTATTCATTTTCATTTTAGAGAGTATTCTACACTGAACGGTTTTAGACCCCTTAAAACACCAGATTAACCTAAGTTAATTAGCCAAGTGATTAACTTAGTCAATATTAGCAATTCTAGGTTATCACAAACATACAATCATATCAAAAGTATAAAGCAGCGAAATATAAATGACACAATGATATGAAAAAAAAAAAAAAAAAAAAAAAAAAAAAAAAAAAAAAAAAAAAAAAACTCTCCCTAACTACAAAACTCCTCTACAAACTCTACTCCCCCTTTTTGTGACGAAATGCCAAAAGGCAATCACAATCCATCATCAAAAGGAGGTGGTGAAGGTGAACGAAGATGTGCCAGATCAGCTCGCAACGCACGGATCTTGTCAAGCAAGTCCACCAAAATTTGACTATGAGCCACCTGAATGGTCATGACAGTCTCCAAAGTACGACGGATATCAAAGTCATCCGATAGAGGTGGAGGAGCAGCAGCAGCAGCATCATCAGGATCAGGAACATCCTCACCAGAAGGACCTGTGGAAGAAGAGGGAGGAGGTGCGGACCCAAAAGATGTAGACCTAGGGTGTTTAGAGCCAGCTCGAAGGTGAGCAGCCCTCTATTTAAGAAAAGACGCACCTATAAAACCAATGACATGTACAGGCTCCGAGGAAGGGAAACCACTAACATCAAGATAAAGAAGAATCCTATGGATAAAAATAGGATGAACAAGGGCATGAGAAGAAGATGAACTCCTATACACTTCGTTCAAAGAACAAAGGAACAAATGGGGAAAACTGATTGGAGCATTAGTAACTAGAGCGTACAAAAATACACATCTCTCGAGAGGAATGGTGTGTAGATGAGAAATGGGCCAAAAACAGTGACACGCTATCCTAAAGAAAAGATAGTGTAGCTCAGAAAGCTCAGCAGTGGTGATCCCAAGATCAGACCCCACTGGATAGATGACCTAGTGATGTAAGACATGACATCACTCAAAACTGGAGACTCATCATAAGGGTAGACAGGGTGCTAGACCAAGGGTACTCCTAGAGCATCAGCCACTACTGTAGGAGTAATGATGTACTCTATGCCTCGTATCCAACTCTTGACTAAAGTGTTGGAATCATAGATGTGGATCGAGATGTTCGAGTAGAACTCCCGAATCAAGGTAGTAAGTGGAGGAGGATCAGAAATATCCACCAAGGGTAGCCAGCTCCTACGCTCTAAGTTTGCCCTAATGGTAGGATCCAACTCATCTAGAATGACAGACTACTCAGACCATATCTTACGCCAAAGGTTCAGCTTCTCAAAGATTTCCTGGTTTTTCTCACAAGGAAATTTCTCACGGTCAAAGGATGGAGGGGAAGGAGTAGGTGAAGGGATAGACCTACGAGCCCTAGTTTTCCTAGGCATGATGCTAAGGATAGAGACACAAGAGAAAACCAAAAAAATATAGGAAAAAAAACTATATGATGCGTGAATAGGCAAAATGTCATGATGCATGTACTAATACAGTAAACAAAGTTCAACTTTAAGTTCAATTGCACAAAATTGGCTCGAGCATAGAGTTTCTAACCAAAAACCCCAAAAATTTGAAAACCACTTGTAAAATTTTGAAGCACATTGATGAATTAAGCATTACAAAACACAATACAGAGATTATAATGCCTAATTACATCCAATTAACAAGCCAATTTTATCAAATTCAACCTAATTGAACAAAATCCCCAATTCGGAACAATTATAAACCCTAAAAATTTCAATTTTCCACAAAATCCAAAATTGATCAAATGAAACTACCAATAACATGTTTATAGCTTGTCCCCATAGAAACCCATGAATCAATTTCACAAAATTGGGCTTGAAACATCAAAAATCCCAAAAAGAGAGAGGTCTGAAAATATGAGGAAAAATGCATGAAAAATGCAAATAAACTCAAAAATGAGGGGCAAAAAAGACTTACTGGCTTGAGGAAAGAGAAATCTTGCAAAAATTTTGGAGGAAAATGACAAAAATTTCGCTATAGATCCTTGCCTAGTCGGAGAGAGAAAAGAAGGTTTGAAAAAACTTTTGAAAAAGAAGATGAATCAGTCAAAGATTACTGTTTAAAAAACCTAATTCACAACTTTCGATTGATCAAAAGTTACTTTCGATCGATCGAATCACTCCGAAAGTTTTAAAAAGAATTTTAAATATTTTCGATTAATCGAAAATCAGAATGGATCGATCGAAACAGGCAACGGATCATAGTATTTTGAGAAAAATTACAGTTTTGAAAAACTCAAACCAATTTTTGAAAATAACTCCTCAAAGCATTAAAATCAATGAACATAATGCATGAGTATGAGATGAAATGGAATGCTTTTTCAAAAACCCAAATTTGTAAACTCAGTTTCTCCAAGGAAAGTTTCAGCCAGTTCTTCCTTTAAATTCACAAGCAAAAAAAAAAAAAAGTTTTGTATAATACTCAAGGTATTTTCAAACTTGGTTGGTCAGACCAAAAACACACACAATAACATGTATAGTGTTTAGCAAAGTAACTTGTGTAGTGTGTACAAACTAGCAAAAACTTGAGATACATATGAGGTGATATGTGAATAGAAATTAATCACAAAGTCTACAAAATTCATCACACAAAATTTAAAAGAGACTATCTCCTAAAGAGTTACATCATATAACTCCCACATCTCCTAGAACATAAGCTTGCAATCATGTAAGTTTCTTGAATTTTTGCCTCATAGTTATGTGAAATGGCATCAAGCCTAATAGTACACACCAATTATAAGCATTAAGCAATTAAGCTGAGGCATCACCTTATGTTCTTTTTGTGCATATGCTACACTTTCTCGAGCACAAAATCTTATGATACGCACTAAGGTGTTCATGATTGGCTAGTGAACAGTGGTGAGATGGTTATTTATGCCTTTCTCAAAAGGATTAAGTCTGACAGTCAAATAACATGTGACTTCAAGATCAAAAAAATGTGATCAAAAACCATAAACAACTTTCCCACACAACATGCACTACAAAGCTTCAACTAGTCAAGTGCAATAACTAAGCTCATTAACGCTAAATAAGGTACATACGACATGTTATGTATAAATAAATTGACCAACCTTAGTTTCAAAAACCAAGAAACATAGTGCCATAACATATTTTGCTTTTCTCCCTTTTTTTTTATTTATTTTTATTTTTTTTATTAAAAGAGAAAACAAATAAATCCTAGAATGAAATGCATGAATGTAATGCAATGCAAGTCCTAGAACAAAAAACACAAAAAACCAAAGAACAATGGTCACAAAGGAATGAGCAATGAAGCACAAGGACCATGTCAGAAAAACTCAATTAGATCGAGTCTTTTGCATCCAAAACCTTTTAGATGCACCATGAGCATTGGAGTTCTTATTCGCATTCGCGTGATTTCCTACTCCAGGATTGGAATAAAGGTTCAGCGCCTTTACCAATTCACTAATGAGTGCCATAGGATCTTGTGCTTGAGGCACAGGCACCTTTGGTTTGTTTGCTCTCTTAGCAGCTTGAAACTTGTAACATTTAGGACAAATGTATCCAGACTTTGGTGGACTTACTTGATGAGTTACATGCATTCTGAGCTGACTTAGTGCATCTACGTTCACCCTCACCACCTCCTTTTGATGATGGCTTGTGATTGCCCTTTGGCATTCTGTCACAAAAAGGGGGAGTGGAGTTTTGACACCTTGTAAAGGAGTTTTGTTTTTAGGGGGAGATTTTTTTTTGTTTTGAGGAGCTAGTGGAGATTTCAAATTGTATTTAGGTGATTCACTTTGTATATCATTTTTAGGGCTATTCATGTTAGGGGGAGATACATTTATTTTGTTATGGATGATTCTTGTTGTTTGTGATTCACTGCTTATTGATTTATATCTATGAGATTATTCATTGATATATGTCTTTTTTATGTGTTATGTGAATCTTTACCAGAATGTTTTATTTGTGTTGTATCTAACTTAAGGGGAAAGTTAGTTTACATATCTGTTGATTTACTGTTTTCTGTCATACATGCGTTTATTAATATCAATAATTGTGTGATTAACTAGTATTGGGTATGTGGAACTTGCATGCTCCAAACCTTCCTCTAGAAACATCTTGGGTTGCTTGTGTTTGAGTTGCTGCCTCTATTTGCTGTGTAAAGCTAATTCACAACTAGCTTGTACGTGCTGCGCACCAAAAACAGCCCGTTTCGTGTCTCTTTCCATATGAGTTTGTCAGGTGGCAAGCGAGAACTGATGGGAATGCTTTCTATAACTTCAGCCTCGTGGGGTAAGAATAATGAATCAATGACCGTGACTTTCCATTCTACTGTAGTAGCATTTATCAACTCTTGTACCTGAGTATCTGAGTACAGGAACAATCTTGGAGAGCTTATCCTATACGTGGATGGACTCGGTAGCCACTTGTCCTCCCACACACGTATATTAGCTCCATTTCCAACCCTCCACCTCAAGCCATCTCGAACTAGCTTTGGAGCCACCATAATGCTACGCCATGTGTATGATGAGTTCTTACCAATTGTAGCATCTATGAAATCACACCTTGGGAAGTATTTGGCCTTTAAAACTCGATAAACCAAAGAGTCATGGCCTAATTGGAGTCTCCAGCCTTGTTTTGCCAACAAAGCCAAGTTAAAGAGTTTTAGGTTCTTGAAACCCATACCTCCTTTTGACTTAGGTTCGCACATCTTCTCCCAACTCAACCAAGGGATTTTATTTTCATCCTTCCTTTGTCCCCACCAAAACTTCCTTATCATGGCTGTCAACTCATCACATAGGGAGTCCGGCAACTTGAAACAACTCATGGTGTAGGTTGGTATAGCTAAGGCCACTACCTTGATCAAAACTTCTTTCCCAGCTTTGGATAGCATCTTCTCCTTCCATCCGGACAACTTTCTACCTAGCTTCTCTTTAATATCATTGAAAGTACTTCTTTTATTTCTTTCCACTAGGGATGGCAGACTTAAGTACTTTTCATGCTGTTTAATTACTTAGGCACCAAATCTTCTTTTAAAGTCATCCTGGATCTCCCTAGGAGTGTTAACTAAATATTTAAAACGTTTAAATATTACGAGTATTGTGTGGACAAGGAGTGTATAACACATCTTTCAAAGTTAGCACATGTCTAGAGGTAAATTTTAGCTTAACCTCATCACTCTTAAGTACCTTGGTTTTCCTAGAGTCACCAAGCATAATTTTTTTTTCTTCTTCAAGAGGAATGTATATTTTGAACCAATTTTTATCATAGCAGACATGCCTATTGGCACCAGAGTCTGCCCACCACCCTTCAACATATTGGGTCATGTACAAATCTGTAATCATAGCCACTAAAGGCTCTTTAGTAACATTAGCCTGTGGGACAGACCCATGTTTCTGAAATTTTCAAAATCGAGCAATATGCCCACTCTTGCCATAGACAAAACATTAATTAACTTGTTAGTTATTTGAAGGGGGTCCTTGGTCCTTATTCATTTGACTAGAGTTGCCCCTATTGTGAGGTCTACCATAAACTTTCATATTTTTCTTTCTTTGCCTCAATTGAGCATTTTTAGGAAAATGATCTTTGGGTTGGTTATTACTTGTAGAAATTAAATTTACCTTGGTGGTAGAATGTCCATTACCCTCTTGCGTTATAAGTGCATCTTGTCCTCTAACTTCCTCCTCTACGTGGATGCAAGTTATCAAGGATTCTAGGGACGTCTCCTTTTGCTTATTGCACATTGATTTTTGGAACTCTTTCCATGATAGTGATAGCTTGTCAATGATACTAGCTACAATAAGGTTGTCCTCAATTTTTATGCCTTCGGATCTAACTTCTTCCACGATCATTTGAAAGCCTTGAACTTGTTCCACAACAGATTTGTTATCTACCATTTGATAGCGAAAGAAACGACTAATTGCATATTTCTTTGCACCAGCCTTTTCAGTGTCATATTTGCTTTGTAAAGCTTTCCAAATTTTCTTTGCAGAAGTGTATGTAGTATTATAATAATCATAGAAATGATCTGTAAGACAATTTAAAAGATAATGACAACATTTATACTCATCTTGTTCATACTTATCTATTTTTCCTTAATGATGATAAAGTTCATCTTGGGTATTGTATCTGGAGGGGACAAGTCAGGAGTGAATTTATGTGCATCGGTTTCTAAACTTTGCCAATTGTAGAGGGCTTGAATCTCCTTAAAGAGAGCGAGATTTTCGTGCCTCAGTTTGACATTGTTTGTTTATATTTTTATTTTTATTGTAATCAAAATATCATTTTATTTGTAATTTCTCCAAAAATTTAAGAGATTAAAATGGAGCCAACAACTGAGAAGCCAAATGACAATGTCGGAGATCTCAACAAACCCTTCCGTTTTAAGGGAGCCCATTTCAAACGATGGAAAGCCAAGGTCCTTTTCTATCTAAGCTTTCTAAAGGTAGACTACGTCCTCACTAGGAACAATCCAAACAAGATTTCTACTAACGACATAACCAAAGATGAACTTTATCATCATTAAGGAAAAATAGATAAGTATGAACAAGATGAGTATAAATGTTGTCATTATCTTTTAAATTGTCTTACAGATCATTTCTATGATTATTATAATACTACATACACTTCTGCAAAGAAAATTTGGAAAGCTTTACAAAGCAAATATGACACTGAAAAGGCTGGTGCAAAGAAATATGCAATTAGTCGTTTCTTTCGCTATCAAATGGTAGATAACAAATCTGTTGTGGAACAAGTTCAAGGCTTTCAAATGATCGTGGAAGAAGTTAGATCCGAAGGCATAAAAATTGAGGACAACCTTATTGTAGCTAGTATCATTGACAAGCTACCACTATCATGGAAAGAGTTCCAAAAATCAATGCGCAATAAGCAAAAGGAGACGTCCCTAGAATCCTTGATAACTTGCATCCACGTAGAGGAGGAAGTTAGAGGACAAGATGCACTTATAACGTAAGAGGGTAATGGACATTCTACCACCAAGGTAAATTTAATTTCTGCAAGTAATAACCAACCCAAAGATCATTTTCCTAAAAATGCTCAATTGAGGCCAAGAAAGAAAAATATGAAAATTTATGGTAGACCTCACAATAGGGGCAACTCTAGTCAAATGAATAAGGACCAAGGACCCCCTTCAAATAACTAACAAGTTAATTAATGTTTTGTCTATGGCAAGAGTGGGCATATTGCTCGATTTTAAAAATTTCAGAAACATGGGTCTATCCCACAGGCTAATGTTACTGAAGAGCCTTTAGTGGCTATGATTACAGATTTGTACATGATCCAATATGTTGAAGGATGGTGGGTAGACTCTGGTGCCAATAGGCATGTTTGCTATGATAAAAATTGGTTCAAAATATACATTCCTCTTGAAGAAGAAAAAAAAAATTATGCTTGGTGACTCTAGGAAAACCAAGGTACTTAAGAGTGATGAGGTTGAGCTGAAATTTACCTTTAGACATGTGCTAACTTTGAAAGATGTGTTATACACTCCTTGTCCACACAATACTAGTAATATTTAAACGTTTTAAATATTTAGTTAACACTTCTAGGGAGATCCAGGATGAGATTAAAAGAAGATTTGGTGCCCAAGTAATTAAACAGCATGAAAAGTACTTAGGTCTGCCATCCATAGTGGAAAGAAATAAAAGAAGTACTTTCAATGATATTAAAGAGAAGCTAGGTAGAAAGTTGTCCGGATGGAAGGAGAAGATGCTATCCAAAGCTGGGAAAGAAGTTTTGATCAAGGTAGTGGCCTTAGCTATACCAACCTACACCATGAGTTGTTTCAACTTGTCGGACTTCCTATGTGATGAGTTGACAGCCATGATAAGGAAGTTTTGGTGGGGACAAAGGAAGGATGAAAATAAAATCCCTTGGTTGAGTTGGGAGAAGATGTGCGAACCTAATTTAAAAGGAGGTATGGGTTTCAAGAACCTAAAACTCTTTAACTTGGCTTTGTTGGCAAAACAAGGCTGGAGACTCCAATTAGGCCATGACTCTTTGGTTTATCGAGTTTTAAAGGCCAAATACTTCCCAAGGTGTGATTTCATAGATGCTACAATTGGTAAGAACTCATCATACACATGGCGTGGCATTATGGTGGCTCAAAAGCTAGTTCGAGATGGCTTGAGGTGGAGGGTTGGAAATGGAGCTAATAAATGTGTGTGGGAGGACAAGTGGCTACCGAGTCCATCCACGTATAGGATAAGCTCTCCAAGATTGTTCCTGCACTCAGATACTCAGGTACAAGAGTTGATAAATGCTACTACAGCAGAATGGAAAGTCATGGTCATTGATTCATTATTCTTACCCCACGAGGCTAAAGTTATAAAAAGCATTCCCATTAGTTCTCACTTGCCACCTGACAAACTCATATGGACAGAGACACGAAATGGGCTGTTTTCGGTGCGCAGCGCGTACAAGCTAGTTGTGAATTAGCTTTACACAGCAAATAGAGGCAGAAGCTCAAACACGAGCAACCCAAGATGTTTCTGGAGGAAGGTTTGGAGCATGCAAGTTCCACATACCCAATACTAGTTATTCACACAATTATTGATATTAATAAACGCATGTGTGACAAAAAACAGTAAATCAATAGATATGTAAACTAACTTTCCCCTTAAGTTAGATACAACACAAATAAAACATTCTTGTAAAGATTTACACAACACATAAAAAAGACATATATCAATGAATAATCTCATAAATATAAATCAATAAGCAGTGAATCACAAACAACAAAAATCATCCATAACAAAATAAATGTATCTCCCCCTAACATGAATAGCCCTAAAAATGATATACAAAGTGAAGCACCTAGATACAATCTGAAATCTCCACTAGCTCCTCAAAACAAAAAAAATCTCCTCCTAAAAACAAAACTCCTTTACAAGGTGTCAAAACTCCACTCCCCCTTTTTGTGACAGAATGCCAAAGGGCAATCACAAGCCATCATCAAAAGGAGGTGGTTAGGGTGAACGTAGATGCACTAAGTCAGCTCAGAATGCATGTAACTCATCAAGTAAGTCCACCAAAGTCTGGATACATTTGTCCTAAATGTTACAAGCTTCAAGTTGCTAAGAGAGCAAACAAACCAAAGGTGCCTGTGCCTCAAGCACAAGATCCTATGGCACTCATTGGTGAATTGGTAAAGGCATTGAACCTAAATAAGAACTTCAATGCTCATGGTGCATCTAAAAGGTTTTGGATGCAAAAGACTCGATCTAATTGAGTTTTTCTGACATGGTTCTTGTGCTTCATTGCTCATTCCTTTATGACCATTGTTCTTTGATTTTTTGTGTTTTTTGTTTTAGGACTTGCATTGCATTACATTCATGCATTTCATTCTAGGATTTATTTGTTTTCTCTTTTAATAAAGAAAAAAAAAAAGAAAAAAAAAAGGGAGAAAAGAAAAATATGTTATGGCACTATGTTTCTTGGTTTTTGAAACTAAGGTTGGTCAATTTATTTACACATAACATGTCGTATGTACCTTATTTAGCATTAATGAGCTTAGTTATTGCACTTGGCTAGTTGAAGCTTTGTAGTGCATGTTGTGTGGGAAAGATGTTTATGGTTTTTGATCACGTTGTTTTGATCTTGAAGTCACATGTTATTCGACTGTCAGACTTGATCCTTTTGAGAAAGGCATAAATAACCATCTCACAACTGTTCATTAGCCAATCATGAACACCTTAGTGCATATCATAAGATTTTGTGCTCGAGAAAGTGTAGCATATGCACAAAAAGAACATAAGGTGATGCCTCGGCTTAATTGCTTAATGCTTATAATTGGTGTGTACTATTAGGCTTAATGCCATTTCACATAACTATGAGGCAAAAATTCAAGAAACTTACATGATTGCAAGCTTATGTTCTAGGAGATGTGGGAGTTATATGATGTAACTCTTTAGGAGATAGTCTCTTTTAAATTTTGTGTGATGAATTTTGTAGACTTTGTGATTAATTTCTATTCACATATCACCTCATATGTATCTCAAGATTTTGCTAGTTTGTACACACTACACAAGTTACTCTTTGTTAAACACTATACATGTTATTGTGTGTGTTTTTGGTCTGACCAACCAAGTTTGAAAATACCTTGAGTATTATGCAAAACTTTTTTTTTTTGCTTGTGAATTTAAAGGAAGAACTGGCTGAAACTTTCCTTGGAGAAACTGAGTTTACAAATTTGGGTTTTTGAAAAAGCATTCCATTTCATCTCATACTCATGCATTGTGTTCATTGATTTTAAGGCTTTGAGGAGTTATTTTCAAAAATTGGTTTGAGTTTTTCAAAACTGTAATTTTTTTCAAAATACTGTGATTCGCTGCCAGTTTCGATCGATTCATTCTGATTTTCGATCGATCGAAAATATTTAGAATTCTTTTTAAAACTTTCGGAGTGATTCGATCTATCGAAAGTAACTTTTGATCAATCGAAAGTCGTGAATCAGGTTTTTTAAACAGTAATCTTTGACTGATTCATCTTCTTTTTCAAAAGTTTTTTCAAACCTTCTTTTCTCTCTCCGACTAGGCAAGGATTTACAGCAAAATTTTTGTCGTTTTCGTCCAAAATTTTTGCAAGATTTCTCTTTCCTCAAGCCAGTAAGTCTTTTTTGCCCCTCATTTTTGAGTTTATTTGCATTTTTCATGCATTTTTCGTCATATTTTCGGACCTCTCTCTTTTTGGGAT
This sequence comes from Quercus suber, assembly GCF_002906115.3. NCBI lineage: Eukaryota > Viridiplantae > Streptophyta > Magnoliopsida > Fagales > Fagaceae > Quercus > Quercus suber. Next base: position 1,065,838 of record NW_027069528.1, on the reverse strand, counting down.
TTTTGATGTTTCAAGCCCAATTTTGGGAAATTGATTAATGGGTTTTTATGGGGACAAGCTATAAACATGTTATTGGTAGTTTAATTTGATCAATTTTGGATTTTGTGGAAAATTGAAATTTCTAGGGTTTATAATTGTTCCGAATTGGGGATTTTGTTCAATTAGGTTGAATTTGATAAAATTGGCTTGTTAATTGGATGTAATTAGGCATTATAATCTATGTATTATGTTTTGTAATGCTTAATTCATCAATGTGCTTCAAAATTTTACAAGTGGTTTTCAAATTTTTGGGGTTTTTGGTTAGAAACTCTATGCTCGAGCCAATTTTGTGCAATTGAACTTAAAGTTGAACTTTGTTTATTGCATTAGTACATGCATCATGACATTTTGCCTATTCATGCATTATATAGTTTTTTTTTCTATATTTTTTTGGTGCTAACTTGCAGTCTTTTGGTTTTCTCTTATGTCTCTGTCCTTAGCATCATGCCTAGGAAAACTAGGGCTCGTAGGTCTATCCTTTCACCTACTTCTTCCCCTCCATCCTTTGACCGTGAGAAATTTCCTCGTGAGAAAAACCAGGAAATCTTTGAGAAGCTGAACCTTAGGCGTAAGATATGGTCTGAGCAGTCTGTCATTCTAGATGAGTTGGATCCTGCCATTAGGGCAAACTTAGAGCGTAGGAGCTGGCTACCCTTGGTGGATATTTCTGATCCTCCTCCACTTACTACCTTGATTCGAGAGTTCTACTCGAACATCTCGATCCGCATCTATGATTCCAACACTTTAGTCAAGAGTTGGATACGAGGCATAAAGTACACCATTACTCCTACAGTAGTGGCTGATGCTCTAGGAGTACCCTTGGTCTAGCACCCTGTCTACCCTTATGATGAGTCTTTAGTTTTGAGTGATGTCATGTCTTACATCACTAGGTCATCTATCCAATGGGGTCTGATCCTAGGATCACCACTGCTGAGCTTTTTGAACTACACTATCTTTTCTTTAGGATAGCGTGTCACTGTTTTTGGCCCATTTCTCATCTGCACACCATTCCTCTCGAGAGGTGTGTATTTTTGCACGCTCTAGTTACTGATGCTCCTATCAGTTTTCCCCATTTGTTCCTTTGTTCTTTGAACGAAGTGTATAGGAGTTTATTTTTATCCATAGGATTCTTCTTTATCTTGATCTTAGTGGTTTCCCTTCCTCGGAGCCTGTGCATGTCATTGGTCTTATAGGTGCGTCTTTTCTTAAACAGAGGGCTGCTCACCTTCGAGCTGGCTCTAAACACCCTAGGTCTACACCTTCTGGGTCCGCATCTCCTCCCTCTTCTTCCACAGGTCCTTTTGGTGAGGATGTTCCTGATCCTGATGATGCTGCTGCTGCTGCTCCTCCACCTCCATCGGATGACTTTGATATCCGTCGTACTTTGGAGACTGTCATGACCATTCAGGTGGCTCATAGTCAGATTTTGGTGGACTTACTTGACAAGATCCGTGCGTTGCGAGCTGATCTGGCACATCTTCGTTCACCTTCACCACCTCCTTTTAATGATGGATTGTGATTGTCCTTTGGCATTTCGTCACAAAAAGGGGGAGTAGAGTTTGTAGAGGAGTTTTGTAGTTAGTGAGAGTTTTTTTTTTTGTTTTTTTTTTGTTTTTGTTTTAGGGAGCTAGTGGAGCTGTTAGATTGTATTTAGGCGCTTCACCTTGTATATCATTTTTGGGGATATTCATGTTAGGGGGAGTAACATTGATTGATATACATGTTTTCTTTTTGATTCTTGTTTCTTTGGATTCACTGTTTATTGATTTATATTCTATGAGTTATTCATTTGATATATGTCTTTATTGTGTGTTGTGTGAATCATACAAGAATGTTATACCTGTTTATATACTATTTTTTGTCACACATGCGTTTATGCGTTTGTTGAGTATTTCAGGAATAAACAGGTTGATTCAATTGAGCTGCTGTCTACACTTGCAACTGATGGATAGTAGTTAGGATTGAATTTTGGTTTTATGAGCATTATTTTGTAAAGGGCTTTTTAATTGTAAACTTTGAGCTTAGTGTTTGTGTTTTGTGACGGATTGCCAAATGGGGAGTTTGTTAGGTTCTAAAAATTTAAGATTTTATGTATTTAGAACTCTAATTTGTATTGTTGGCAAACCATGATCAAAACAGGTTGTTTAGTCTTGTTTAGGCTTGCTCAAAGTTGGGTCTTTCATGTAAAGTTGGAATCGAGAGGCTGCAGATGCAGTGGTGCATTTCGGCCTGGCTCGATCGATCGAAAGAAAGATTCGATCGATTGAATCTCGGGCAGAATGTTTTTCTGCAGAATTTTCCAGCTCAACCCTAACTCATTAAACATTTTGGGTTTTCTGTTTTTACCCTAGGTATATAAAGAAAAACCCTAGTCACGTTTTTAGAGTTGCTCCAGTTGAGTTGTTGCTCATACTTTGCTGTTTTGTGTAAATCTCTTGTGAGATCTAGAGGAGCTTTCCTTTACACAAAGCTTAGCGTTTTCAAGGTAGAGATTACTTCAACATCTTGATGATCAACTCGGTTGCTACCATTGAAGCTTAAAGAATATCAAGTGTAGTTGATTGGAGAATCCAAGAAAGAAGGAGTCCGTGGATTCGGAGCTTGCATGTGGTCGAGTCAGTAAGTTCTACTGATGGATAGCATTAGGAACTCAAGCGGGGAGCTTGTAAGTCCTTCTGTATGAACTTCGATTCTTTCGCATAGTGGATTCAGGTTTACCTTGAGGATAGCTAGGTCAAATTCTCCCCAGGTTTTTACCGTGTGGTTTCCTGGGTGATCATATCATTGTGTCATTTATATTTCCGCTGCTTTATACTTTTGATATGATTGTATGTTTGTGATAACCTAGAATTGCTTAAATTGACTAAGTTAATCACTTGGCTAATTAACTAGGTTAATCTAGTTGTTTTAAGGGGTCTAAAACCGTTCAGTGTAGAATACTCTCTAAAATGAAAATGAATAAGACTAGGTACAAAGAATAATTTACTGCTAAGTTTAAAAAAAAAAAAAAAAAAAACCCTACTTTATTCAATTTTCTTCCTGGCACTAACTTGCTACATAATTCACACTGTGTAATGACCTCCTTCTTCTCCTTATATTCATGCTTAGATTGCATATATAAGCTTGTTCGTGTGTGTATAAATTAAAAGCAGGAAGGCTCAAGTAGTTTGTCAGAATTAGAGTTTTTTTTTTCTTAAAGAAGGGTTCTCTTGTTGACCTGTCCAGGCCATCAATGATGTATATGTCTATTCCGGGAGTCTAGTTTTCATGTTTTAGAAGTTGGTGTCTTCTCAATCATTATTAACATGCCACCAAGTATGGCAGGAACGTAAAACTATAAAGTCATTTTTTAGTTGGGTTCTTCTCTATCAACATGTGATCAAGTTGGGCAGGAATTTAGATTTCAACAAAATCTTCTTTTTTCAATCTTAAAGTATACCATCTCCATTTGAAATCATTGGTTCTGTTCTGTTCGTTGGTGGTTTGGATCAAATTTTCCATTGCTAACCTCTGCTGTTTCTACTTCCTCACCACATTGACACCCCCAACTTTATTAAGGAGACCTTACCAATAATCCCTGCATGAACATCTTCCATTTTTAAAATGATGATGGTGTGCACAGTCCCTCACAATTCTCTCTCCGTTGTAAACTCTAGAAATGAGCTTTATGACTGAATGGCATTCCTCACACATCCTCAATTAATCACAACATGGATGGCTGTTTCCGGTGTTGTGTTAAGTAGTCCAAAAGCAATTGCAAGCTTCTCACTATGGTGTTTAGTGAAGTTTCCTTCTCTTCAATGTCAATCAAAACATGGGATAAACATACTATTTTCACATTATGTTTGTGATAGTTTTCTGTCACACAGTTTATGTTCAGACAATTCAGTGGAGAAAGCTGTTTAAGAAAAGATTTTTTTTTTTTTTTTAAATCACCTTACACCAATTAAAATTGGAGAAAAAAAATCAGCAACACTGCATTTAGATGCTTAATGACAATTTTGCTAGACAGAAATTCATGAAGTTTGGAAAGGTACAGAAGAAAGGAGTCAAAAGCTTTGAAATAGATATAGGCCATAGCCCCCAAAAGCTGTAAAGAGGATCCAGAAAGAATGTGATAAACATTTCAGCTATTCATTTCATAAACTGAATCATGACAACAAGACAAATTGAGAAAAAATTGCTCCAGCCTGAAACATAATGGCAGAAGGGCTTAATTAAGTGCATGATTTTTCCAAGACTACCACTGCGTCTTTGCCAGCATGATTTCAGCTTAAGAAAGTGAATATGGTTAGCATTTCTGTTCAAGAATTTCTCCAAGGAAACCAAAAGATTAAAAAAAATTGTGGTAGTTCAACTAAAACACCTTTGACTGATACAAAATTGATACAAGTGGAGGGTCTGTAATGTACTTCTACTCTTTTAGCTTCTGCCTAAACTAAAAAGAGATAATGATACCAGCTCAAATGGCCGAAGGCAAACATGCTATTATTGTAAAATATGTGTGATATTTTTAGTACTCCATGCTCTCAGCTCATGTTCATTAGCATTCTTGATAGGATTGGATTTACAACTATGACTCATTTGGATCCCTTGCTCCCATAGGCTCAGAACCAGCAAGTAGAGTGTCACTGGTCACGCTTAGACGGAAGACGTCAACTCAGGTCATCCCCTTATACCCTTTTTTTTTTTCTCAGCGAGAAAAGAAAAGTCTTATTTAAGTGAGTACTAAATAAGTCTCATCCTACAAAAAGAATAGTGGTATGGTACTTAAGTGCAATCCCAAAAAAAAGAAAAGTGCTATGAATGTTCAATAAGCGTATAAAACACTATAAACGTTTAGACCCCTGATTACAAAATTATCAATTCATGCTTAATGTCAAACAATATATGTACGAAAAATGAACATAAGCTAATAACGGAATTGATAAACAATCTAAATCAATTAAAATCACATCCACAATAGAAATTAAATGGCAAAGATTTAGGGAAGAGAGATGCAAACATAAGTACAACACAACGATGTGTTATCGAAGAGGAAACCGAAGCTCTCGGCGTAAAACATCTCCGCCGCCCTCCAAGTGGTCAATAATCTACTAGAAAATGTAGTTGGGATACATGAACAGTAATAGACTCTCCAAGCCTAATCTACCCAGTGTACTTAATCCTTTAAAGCTTTTTGTTCCAACGAGGTTACGCCGAACCTTTGTTTTTTCTAGTTTATCGGATTCCGCTATAGCCCATAACATCAAATAATAACCATTAGTCCCTTTCTAACTGCTTCCTAAAGTACCAAAAAGCATTCTCACAGATGTGGCTATGGTGAGAAAATGATTTGCCCAAGAACCTCTCAAGGATGTAACAATGGAGAGGGTTTTTTTACGGTTTCTCTTTTAATATTCTTTTTGGAAGCTCTCTACATTTTGTGAGTATAATGGGTATTTATACTAGGGTGAGAAAAGAATGCGAAGAGTCAGTTTTTCCAAAACAGAGCTGGCTGGTAACTTGGCCTCGCAACTTGACTGAGTCGTGAGTTCAAGCCGTGAGCTAACTGAATGGTTAGTTTAGACTTTTTGTCATGTAGTACTACAGCTGGCATGACAGTTCAGTTTCTCTGCATGCTTCACTCATGTGCATCTTTTGGCGGCTTGCCAATCGCGAGCCACCTGTGAGATCCAATCGCGAGTCCCTGCTTCACTGTACAGTCTTGAGCATTTCTTCACACTCTCTCACACACTACCCTTACATGATTCATACCTAAATATAGGGTTTTTAAATGTTGAATTATAAGCAAATTTAGCACGGAATAAAACCAACAAGATGGTTGATTAAATTCAACCTTACATGCTATATTTAAGTTTACAAAGACTCTAGAACTAGATAGATTCTTGGCTTTGTTTAATATACAACATTAATATATTATTATGGGTCATATTAACGGATGTCAGCCTTGTGGATGATAAGAAAATTTTTTTTTTGAGAGATAATTACTTGTGGACAATAAGGTAACCGGGGATATACTTTCCTTTGTTTAATCCCGACCATCTACTCAAGTTAGTGAATTACACTCATATGGTGGAATAAATTCCCTTTATTTGGATTTTCTTTTTATATAAAATAAACGGATAGTTACAATAATTAAATTTAGAAATTATATAAAAAAGTCCAAAACTCTAGCAATTAAAATCGAAAATTTAGTGGGTATAATTCTTATTTTAGATTATAATTTATAACACAAAAATAAGGGATTCTAATTTTTTTTTTTTTTTTTTTTAAGTAAGTGCATCTTTTTTTTGGTTGTAAAGTCTAAAAAAAAATAGATTTTTCTATTCCACCATTTGTAATATGCTATGTTCAACTTGGCCTCGCGACTTGACTGAGTCGTGAGTTCAAGCCGCGAGCTAACTGAATGGTTAGTTTAGACTTTTTGTCATGTAGTACTACAGCTGGCATGACAGTTCAGTTTCTCTACATGCTTCACTCATGTGCATCTTTTGGCGGCTTGCCAGTCGCGAGCCACCTGTGAGATCCAATCGCGAGTCCCTGCTTCACTGTACAGTCTTGAGCATTTCTTCACACTCTCTCACACACTACCCTTACATGATTCCCACCTAAATATAGGGTTTCTAAATGCTGAATTATAAGCAAATTTGGCAAGGAATAAAACCAACAAGATGGTTGATTAAATTCAACCTTACATGCTATATTTAAGTTTACAAAGACTCTTGAACTAGATAGATTCTTGGCTTTGTTTAATATACAACATTAATATATTATTATGGGTCATATTAACGGATGTCAGCCTTGTGGATAATAAGGATTTTTTTTTTTTTTTGGAGAGATAATTACTTGTGGACAATAAGGTAACCAGGGATATACTTTCCTTTGTTTAATCCCGACCATCTACTCAAGTTAGTGAATTACACTCATATGGTGGAATAAATTCCCTTTATTTGGATTTTCTTTTTATATAAAATAAACAGATAGTTACAATAATTAAATTTAGAAATTATATAAAAAAGTCTAAAACTCTAGCAATTAAAATCGAAAATTTAGTGGGTATAATTCTTATTTTAGATTATAATTTATAACACAAAAATATGGGATTCTAATTTTTTTTTTTTTTAAGTAAGTGCATCTTTTTTTTTGGTTGTAAAGTCTAAAAAAAAATAGACTTTTCTATTCCACCATTTGTAATATGCTATGTTCAACTTGACTCATGTTAGGATAAATAGGGTCTACATTTTGCTAAATAAAGTAAAATGGATTTATGATAGAATTTATAAAATTTAATATGAATTTGTTGTACACAATATTTAGAAGATTTAAATTTGGAACTATTTCCTAAACTCAACAAATTGCCACAGGTCATGCGTTCATTTAATGGAAGAGAAGTGTTACGCTTACAACATTTTCACTACAAATAATAAGTAGTTAGTTGTTATTGATTCAAATTTGAACCTACCACTGAAATTATTATTTTTTCCCCAATAATAACAACTAGTAACAATGTGCCATATAGAATTTGTTGTGAAAATGTTGTGAAATAACATTTCTCTTAATGAAAAGCTTTTTAATTTCTACTTTTTGTATCAACTTTAAAAAAAAATTTATATTTTTGTCTTACACACACACACACACACACACATATTAATATGTAAAACTAAGAGAAAGTTCAATTAGAATTTGAAATTAGAATTCAATTTTGTAACATGTGTCTAATTTATGTGGAGATCATACCATAAATTGTAACGACCCAAGGAAAAACGCTAGCCACATCTACGCTATACCTCAAAAGGATTAGTTACAATTGAGGCTCCTTACAGTTGTTAATAAAACTCAGATCTACCCAGTAAATACTTGATGTGGGACTCATCACATACTCACACACATCACACAATCAATCAAATTGGGATATCACAATCTCCCCCACTTAAATCCCTAACGTTCTCGTTAGGGCCCACTTTGTGGGGTAGTGTCTCTGAGCCCACATGGGGTTATCGGGCCGGCTCTGATACCATATGTAACGACTTCGCCCCAACTGTATAGATATTGTTTGCTTTGAGACCCATACCCCTCACGGTTTTGTTCTTCTCCAAATTGCGCTGGGGAAAAGGCCTCTACACATGGAAGGAAGGTCATTCCTTATAAACACATTCCCATATGCTTCCCTAGGTGATGTGTGATTCCATAGAATGCAAGACTTCACTTTTGGGTCACTACATAAATATTCACTTAAGTTTGTGTCATATATCCACTTAAGGTTTTTTTTTTTTTTTTTTTGGTAAAAAGTAAATTAATGAGTGAAAAATACTAAAAATCTATTATTAATGAACTATAAAATTTATAATTAAAAAAAAAAAAACCAATCACATATGCTCAATAAAAATCACCATACGTTCTATCTTATTAAAAATTAGTAAAAAAAATGATTCAAGTAGTA
>NW_027069528.1:1029383-1055939 GCF_002906115.3 Quercus suber | reverse complement strand
ATAAGCAAAAACATATATAATCTATAGTTTGAAGTACTATTCGATAAATGATTATGAATTTGTCAATAAGGCTAGCTCCCACCTCTAAATCTTTCAAATGATATATAAAACGAGCTATGGTGTCAAAATTATGTTGGCTACCCAATAGAATAGGGCAAAATAATAAAAAGAACCTAATCAATGTTTCATTAAAATTTACTTTAGTTCATTTTTAAACCCCTAATAAAGTGACATATTAACTACACTAAACAATAAATAAAATAAAGATTCATGCACCTCTCTCATATGTTCCCGACCTTATTATATTATGTTATGACCTTTTCTTTTAAGACCAAGTTAAAGCTAAACATCAACAACCCCTTGTTTACCAAAAAAAAATTCAACAACCCCTTGGAATAAAAAACATGTTAAACGTCAACAACCATTAAATACATACAAAAAACCAAATTAAGAAATATAATAAATAATGAAATTAGTTCTTTATTATTCCATCCATTCATTTCATAAAGATACAACTTGTCCAATGACCTTACTTACCTTATCATTCATACTTGCAAAAAAGTTCTAGTAAGTAGTACTTACTAGTTACTTGTTTATTAGATTTGTTTGGCAGAAAGATGAAGGGTCAAAACTCAAAAGTCAAAACTGATCAGTAGTACACAAATTTTGGCTTGGCTTAGGAGAGAGAGAGAGGAATTTAAAGCCGCGCAGACTCATCAGCCGATGATACCAAGTTAGCCGTGTGGTCCCTACATCCCAGGCTGTCTGAACTCATTCACAGCCCAACAAGTCTTCTCTTACTTTTTAAGTCTTAACTCTACTTTACTTCCCAAACTCTTCTTCTTCTCTCTTCACTTCTCTTTCTCACTCCTCACTCCTATTCTCTGTGTGCTGGCCTGTCCCTCTCTCTCTCTGTCTCTCTCCTCTTTTCTCTTCTTCCAAGCAAAACCCTCTCTATCTCAATCTCTTCTAATTCTCTGCCACCAAATCCCCATTTCACTGCACAACCAACAAATTTCACTCACACCTTCTTCTCTGATGAGCGCCATGGATTCTCATCTCTATGGTGTCTCTTCTAAACTCTTCTTGACTCTTCTCTTTCTTTCACTTTCCATTTCCTATGCCGCATTGCCTCAAAACCCAGTTTCTAAATCTTCTTCTACTACCCAAATAAACTCAAACTCTGTCCTTGTAGCTCTCTTGGATTCCCATTACACCGAGCTCGCTGAACTCGTTGAAAAAGCCCTTCTACTTCAGACTCTTGAGGAAGCTGTTGGGAACACAACATCACCATCTTCGCTCCCAGAAATGAAGCTCTGGAACGAGAACTCGACCCAGAGTTCAAACGCTTTTTACTCGAGCCAGGTAACCTCAAGTCCCTCCAAACTCTCCTCATGTTCCACATTGTTCCAAAACGAATCGTCTCCAAAGACTGGCCCGCCGAGTCCTCACCCTCGTTTCGCCACCCAACTCTCTCCAACCACCACGTGCATTTGAAGAAGACTCAGGGGAACCGACTCATAGACTCGGCCGAGATTGTCCGGCCCGACGACGTGGTTCGACCCGACGGGCTAATCCACGGGATCGAGCGCCTCTTGATTCCTCGATCCGTGCAAGAAGACTTCAACCGGAGAAGAAACCTGCGGTCCATCTCCGCTGTTTTGCCCGAGGGAGCACCGGAGGTGGACCCCAGAACTCACCGGTTGAAGAAACCGGCAGCACCGGTCCCGGCTGGGGCTCCACCGGTGCTGCCGATTTACGATGCGCTTGCCCCAGGGCCTTCTCTAGCTCCGGCCCCGGCGCCAGGCCCTGGTGGACCCCATGGCCACTTCAATGGTATGAAGCAAGTCAAGGACTTTATCCACACACTCTTACATTACGGTGGCTACAATGAAATGGCAGATATTCTAGTCAATTTAACCTCTTTAGCAACCGAGATGGGTCGGTTGGTTTCAGAGGGTATGTATTGACGGTTTTGGCACCCAATGACGAAGCCATGGCTAAGTTAACCACGGACCAGCTGAGTGAGCCTGGTGCACCGGAGCAGATTATATATTACCATATCATACCGGAGTATCAGACTGAGGAGAGTATGTACAATGCAGTGAGGAGGTTCGGGAAGGTCCGGTATGATACTCTGCGGTTACCGCACAAGGTTGTGGCTCAAGAGGCTGATGGGTCTGTGAAATTCGGGCAAGGAGATGGGTCGGCTTACTTGTTTGACCCGGATATTTACACCGATGGTCGAATTTCGGTGCAAGGGATTGATGGGGTTTTGTTCCCACCGGAGGAGGAGACCAAGATTGAGAAGAAAACAGGTCCACTTGTTAAGGTTGTCTCCAAGCCCAGGAGAGGTAATGTTATTCTTATTGCTATTGTTATGTGCTTTCACTCTTTTATTAGATTTTTGCGTTTCTGTTATTATCATTATTGTCAATTGCTTCATGTAGTTTGTTATGTTCATTCTAATGTAATGCTAGGTGAAAGTAAAATCTCAATTTGGTTCATGTTTGGTGGTGGAAAATTTGACTGAAATTTTGGGTGAATGGGGTGTAAGAATTTGTGAGATATAGGTTATTTCTATGCTTGGTGTTCTGTCCAATTTTGGAGCTTTGGGTTAGGGGTGAGAATGTTGAAGGTGTTCCGATATCCAGATGAGCTGTATTGATAATTTTTCAGTAGATACAGTAGGATTTGAAGCTATGACGTCTATTTCATGATGTTTACACTTTCACCATTAGAGTTATACACCAATTGGTTTTTACCATACATGGAATCCAAAGTTTCGAACCCGATGGCAAGGACAGACTTTACTGGAGTTAATGGAACCCACGGATTCTGTTTGCTAATTGACGATGGTTGTGGTGGTGGGTAGATAGAATTATAAATACGGGTTAATTATTGTGGACTTGTAAATTAGCGTGTGGAAGGGACGAGCCACTTTTTATCACACCATTTAATATAGGCCACTTTATTTAGTGCGATAATGGAGAAATTATTACATGATGTGATTATTGACTAGTGCTTTTAATTTTTGTTATCATTTTGTTGATTTAGTGCTTTTAATTTTGGCCACTGTTTTATTAGTGGGGGAACCTTTGTGCTGTGGAAGCACACAGAGAGGAATAGATAGGAAAGAGAGATTATAAATGGACGCATATTGGTGGAGTATTGCTAAAAGTGATTGAAATGTGGGTTCTTTTTTAGAAAGGAGATAGTGAAAGTGGTGGTTTTTAGCTCGGAAGTAGAGCTTTGGAGATGGGGAGGAATGAATAATTCTATTACGACACACTTTTACACGCTTTGCCACAACTGTCTTATACAGTAAACTGTAATTGACTGTTTGACACACTTTCACACACTTTGCCGCAACTGTCTTATACAGTAAACTGTAATTAACTGTTTGTCATTATTACATGGACCCATAATTTTTTCTCTATTATATCACGTAAAATAGTTGTAGGCCTTGTTGCAAAGTGTGTGATATTATAATTATTTGGGAGGAATTTGTCGGTGTGAAGTAAAGGTGTGAAGTAATGATCAGTATGATCTCACAACTTAGACTTTAGATTATACTTTCTGTAGTTGTCTCTACTTTTGTTTTTAAATAAATAATTAATCATTGAAAAAAAGGTGTGGTGGGCCTAAGGAAGGTTCTTCAATTAATTAGTTGAATTATTCAAGGGGAGTTATGGGCTTTTGCGAAGGAATCCATGTGTATAAAAACAAAGCATTAAAATAGGAGAAAATCCAGGGTGGACAAGCTGTGAACCACATTCCATTTCACATCTTCAATGCCAGCAATAGCCTGTCTATGATTAATTTCCACGACTCTATTATTTCTTAATTGTTTCCTACACTTTCACTTTCCTACTCGGCTGGCATGATTTGTTGTCTTTGTTCATTTATGTTTTATAGCTGACCTTAAGTTTTTATATTTGGGTACGTAGCTATGGCAACATTTAAAATTGGATAATTCAACTAATACCTGTTAATTTTCACTTCTCAAATTTAATATATGCATGTGAGATGGCTTTATATTGAGTTGACTTAACATTTTATTTTTACCCAATTTCATATGGCAGGGAAGTTGCTAGAAGTAGCGTGTAGAATGCTTGGAGCTGTTGGACAGGAATCTCATTTCTCTACTTGTCAATGAAAAATACATTCTCTCAATAAAACTAAGAAGAAAAAAAGAACTGTAAACAATTGATAAATGGTAAATTCATTTCTTTTTTCAATCTCTCTTTTTCCTGATTCAAATGGGACGCTTTGGCTAAACAATTTTTGTTTATATTGCAGTTGTAGGAAAAGTTTCTGTCCAAAACCATGGATGAATAGACAAGTGGAGAGAGTGCTTTACATTGCAGGATTTCCTTTGGAATCCATAAAAGAGAAAGTTCAATGTTTTTTTTTTTCTTTTGTTATAAATACTGTAATTACATATCATTTTTTAATTATTTTCTCTTTGAATTACGGTCACTTTATGCAATTTACCACCCAAAAAAAAAAAAAAACCGAAACTGTATGCATAAAAAACCTTGGATGATTTACTCTTTTCATCACTGGTTGTGTATTTTTGCCCGTTTGTGCAGCCATTGGTTTGTGAATTATAGTTAAAATATATTTCATTTTCACATTAATATCATAATTTCGCTTTCATACGATCGGTGTGTAATAAGAGTGGGAAGGTGGAATTTCATTTTGGTTTGGTGACGTATTCTGTGTGGAAATTAAAATTGTGGTGACAGTGATGGTGGTAGTTGTATGATGTATTATTTTGCTGATCAAAACAACCCAAGTGGCTGGTCTTTCACGGGTGGTTCTCTTTATCTTGTGTATAATAAAATGATAAAGATAGATTCTGATCAATTATTGATTAATGCATAAAGAAAACCTTTCCAGCTTGTTTTATAAATGCGTAGACCTAACAAACAAAAAAAAAAAAAAGAACAAACAGGTTTGGTCAGTCAGGTTCGATTATTTATATGATCCAATCGAGTATGAATCAGTACGTGTATGGGTTGAATTAAAATGGGTTATTATTCTTATTATTCATACTTGCCCAAAACTCGCCCCAATCTTCTATATGTCTAGGTCATTCCCCTTTGTTCGTCTCTACGATGGAGTAGCCAGTTGTCACGCAATTGGAAGAAACAGAGGAAGAGAAGACTTTAGCGAACCAAGTCCAGAGACACTCTTCTGCACACCCTGTCATAATTAGCACGCATGTCAAATGGTGGTTACATTATTTTTATACAAGTATTAGTTGTACCCTATGCGGAAATGATGTAATCTAATCACAGATTGATGTTCAAGTTATGTCTTAAGTGCGTAACAAAACGTGTCCATAGAAAAACTTTGCCCAGTAAACACACCTTGTTTGAATGATTGTCGGTTTGCACGGAAAGGATATTGCTCAAAGAGTAATATTATATGTTATCAAATTTCCTTCAGTGATTAAGATAATCTTATATGATTAACTTTCAGTTGCTTCTCCCCTTTGAAGCGGAAACAATTCTTAACATTCCCCTAAGCTATGACCTACCAGAAGACAAACTTATATTTGGGTAGGTAACATAAAAGGAGAATTCATTGTCAAAAGTGCTTACTATATAGTGTGGTGGAATCACATAGTGAGGGAGAAAGCTCATCTGGGGACCCTAGATCACCACCATGGAGGGAAATTTGGCGCCTAAAAATTTCCCCAAAATCCGTATATTTGCTTGGAGAACCTGCAATAATGCTTTTCCAATAATGGTAAATTTGAGCAAAAGAGGTATTAAGTTGTCCTTTGTGTGGGCAAGAGGCTGAACCGCTGAAACAATCACACACTCACTCCTTAGATGTATAATAGCTAGAGAGGCTAGGTCTGGAAACAATGGAAAGAATGCCCAGTTGCAGTCACTGGTGAAAAATGCGACTTCACTTACACAGCTATGAGCTTCCTATCAGATGGAACTTCCAGAGACTTGGAAATCTTCTTCATGACAGCTTGGTCTATCTGGTTCAATCGTAACCAAATGGTGCATGATTCTATTAACTAGTCTCCAAACCAGATATGGTGTTTTGCCTCTAGAATTATCCATGACTGCAAAGAAGCCTCTGTTTACTTTCAGCTAGGATCGGATGCTTGTGAACTAAGTTGGAAAAAACCTCCAGCTGGTGTTTATAAAATAAACATGGATGGTGCAACATCGGATGATGAAAGGAACTAGTGTTGGGGTGGTGATTAGAGATTCTAACGAATCAGGTAAAGGACATTGCTCAAAGAGTAATGTTATATGTTATCAAATTTCCTTCATTGATTTAGATTATGATAATCCTATATGATTAACTTTGAGTTGTTCTTAAGATTCATGAACCAAAGTATGGAAAAATTCGACCAAATAGAATTTCCTATTAAAATTTTGAGCGAAAATGCATATTTGTTATCAAGTGTAAAATATTTTTACAAGAATTTATAAGTGCAAATTTAAAGTTTTTAGCAAGTTGTAAACAAAAATATACAAAAAGTTATATTAATTTCATGGATAATGTTAGCAACTGATGATTTTTTTTTTTTTTTTTTTGAAGAATTCAGACTGTAATTAATTTTATTGAATCAACAGAAACTTCTGTCAGCTATCACAAGATTGGTAGCATCACTGTAGATGTCTTCTAACCAAATTTGAGGAGCAATAGAGTGCTTGGCCAATTTGGCCAGGTTATCAGCAACGGCATTGCCCTTGCGTTTAACATGAGAAAAAGAACAGGAAATGAAATTGGCAGCAGCACGCCTTGAGTCATCCACCAGATTACCAAAGGCAGCCAAGCAATCTGAGTCAGAGGTGAGATGTTTAAAAATAACCTCAGAGTCCCATTCAAACACCACATCCCGAATTCCAATCTCGAGAGCAAAGTGCATCGCCCATCGACAAGCCATGGCTTCTACGTCTTCCACTGATGGGGGCAGAATAATTCTATCTGAGAGAGCTGCAATCACTACACCCTCTGAATCACGAATCACCACTCCAATCCCTGCCATTTGAATATCCTGGAAAATTGATGATTTTGTCACCGCATTAAGAATCAAAATGAATAATCTTATGGTTCCATAATTTTCTACATATGGTATGGGTGATTTTACATTCTGAAGGAGTAACGTTATATGTTATAAAATGTCATTCATGGATTCTGTGATTTTATGACTTAAATTTGAGTTGTTCTTAAGATCCACGAACCAAAGTGTAGGAAAATTCCAACAAATTTGCTTAATGGTACTGAATGTTGGGCTGTTAAGAACTAACATATTTATAAAATAAGTGTAGCTGAAATGAGAATTAGAAAATTCGCTTAAAGATATAGGTAGCCCCTATTGATGAAAAGATGAGGGAATGTCACTTAAGACGGTTTGATCATGTTTAAAGGAGAATGACTAATGCAATGGTAAGAAATAATGAGTTGGTTGTTGAGGGAACAAAAAAAAATGGTAGAGAAAGACCAAAAATCACATTATTAGAAGTAATAAAAAATGACATATCAATTAAGGGAATAACATTGAGTATGACTTTAGAGAGAATAGAATGATGGAAAAGAATACATATGGCAACTCTAACTAATCTATTGAGGATCCATAATCGACTAGAATCTGAATATTGAGCTATTAATGCGGTGACAAAATCACATTGTTGCTGTTGTTGTTTACACCATTTTTTCACTTGAATATACTAAATATAAATCTAAATTAATATAAAGTTCATAGCACATGATAGCGATTAACAGAAACCTACCACCATAAGCATATGGACAAAGTTTTCCTCCAAACCGGGTTGGAAGAATCTACCCCAATCCATTACATGGTAATTTATAAGACCATCAAGTGTAGTAAATCACATTATTAATTACATCATTTAAATAAGTCACATACCTATTTAGTAAATCAAATGACTAAAAGCACATGTGAATAGTTTTTTAAGTTTCCACATGGTGAGTTGGAGGGACTTTCCTCTAAATCGGTTGGGATAAAAACACTATCCTGAACATACTGCCATAAATCTAAGCATGAGTTAAGTTAAATATACAGGTTTATTGAAAAAAAGATAATAATAAAAAACTAGAAAATAGGAACTACAATGATCCCTTATGTGGCAGAGAAATTCAATGTATTTTGAAATTGGAGAAAAATGCCGGTTGAGAGATTGATGCAAAGAGCTTTTGCAATAACAAGCATATCAAGTGATTATATATATATATATATATAAAAGAATTTGTAAATGATAGTTGAACCATCGTAAATAATGGTAGTGAATGCTGAAGAAAATCACCATCAATTAGGCATTAATGTTTTTTTTTTTTTTTGGTGGAGGAAAAGGCATTAACGTTGTTGATAAAACAAATAGAGAAAGAGAGAGTGTGATCGAACATAAATTAAGACAAAGAGTTGTGTGAGAATTGCAATTTGACGGGACAACTTTTTAATTGATAAATTATCCAAAATACATGAAATGATAGAAAATAAATTAATTCTTTAGTCCAAGATACAATCTAATAAAAGAAAATTACATGGATATGTTATGTAGGTACCTTCTACCAAAAGAAAGTAAAATGAATATTATATCTAAAAGACCTAATCTAAATTTGATTGACTAAGTTCGGGGGTAAGTTACTAGGTAGGAAGGTGTTAGACATTTAACTTGTCCAACCGAAGGTTGTTCTCCCAAGATATAATGGCCAATATCATGATTTAAACTATCCTATCACACACTATTAGGAATGAAGTGGTTGTATCATATACACCACAAAATACTATTGAAGAGACACTTAGTGCACGAGCAGCACTTTGTAGTGAGAAGATTATCAGGGTACTTGATAGATTTATGTTTCCAAGTAGGGGTTTGCATCCAACCCCCAACTTGACGAAATTAACCCAACCCAACACCTCGTATTAGTTTTTCATTGTTATGGGTTAAGTTTGGGTTGACGGTATTTTGAACCCATATGACTCAACCCAACCTAATATATATGTTTATTTTATTAAACTTATTTCAATAATTTATTTTGATTTGTATTGGTATTTTGAAAACCAGTTTTGTTGAATTTGGAAATTTGGTATTCAATCTATGCATATTATGTGAATGTAATACTTTATCTAAAAGATGCCTTAAATAGTTGATGAAAACCTTTTTTTTTTCCTAGAAAATTAAAAATGAAACATTTAAGCCTAACCCACGTGAGTTGGGTTGAGTTTGTTTTTATACTTGTGATAGGTTGGGTTTAGAATTTTCCAACCTAGCAAGGTCAAATTAGATTGTAAAAACCCTCCAACCCAATTTATGCACTCCCTTATTTCTAGGTCAAGCTTACAAAGTTAGTCTAAAAGGACTTGAATGTGATCTGGCCATCCTTCCAATTTGGTTATTCTAAAAACCGAAAATTTTAAGAAAAACTGGAGAAAAAAAATCAACATATGCATACGCCAAATAATTTAGGTGGGATAACAAAACAGAAAAACACAAACATGTGCAAAAAAAAAGATTTAGGCAACCATATAGAGCAGTAGTAAGGTAGGCTGGTAAGTAATCGGAATCAATGACAACTTCTATTTATTTATTATGTATTGAAAAGAACAACCAATTTCAGTCAAACTACATGTGGGTGGGTTGTAATTTGTCCCATGAAATATTAACTATGTTATTGGCATGGTAGTTGCATTTCATGCGAATTTGGCCACATTGCTATGAAGATTTTTTTTTTTTTTTTTTTTTTTTAAATATGCATAGAGTATTAAATTTAAAATAAAAGTTTATGAAGATTTTTTTTTTTTTTTTTTTTTTTAAATATGCATAGAGTATTAAATTTAAAATAAAAGTTTTAGAAACTTGTAAATTTTAAATAGTGTCATTTCTATGGAATACCTAAATTCAATCTCAAACAGATTCTTTTCAAACCTCACGCAAATAATCAAATTCATGGTCGGCAAAAATAGGGCCTAGTCTAGGGCCGACTCAACACATTTTGGAGCGAGATGCCAATGCAAAATGTATTATTAGTTAATATTTTAATCGATATATGAATTAGAAAAAAGAATCAATTTTTTTTATATATAATTTAATAAATTAATTGAACTATTTTCATATGATTTATAAAACATATTAAAAAACTTTTAATTCTAAAAGTATCGAAACGATTAATATTAGAATAAATACCATATTTTAGATGGTCATTGTCTCTCTTGGCAATATTGGACTTTAGTTATTGAATAGTGGATTTCAGTAATAAATTTGTCTCAAAAACTATTAATTTTGATTGAAAGAGAAAGGAGAAGTTTATTTTTTTATTTTTTTATTTTTTTTTTTAAGATTGAAATTTTTTACACTCTTAAACTACCACAAATATAGTAAAACCTATTAATAAAATTTAAAAAATTTGAAAAGAAAACTAATTTTTATTTATTAAAATTTTTGGCCTTAATTAAGATTTTTACAATCTGAACCAATGCCAACTTCTATTTATTAATTTGTTTTAAGAGAAGAATCAATGACAACTTAATACATGTCTACTAGCTGCATTTCATATTAAGAAATCATATTTTGTAAGATAACAATTGTGCTATATACAACTTTTATGGTATTGAATATTGAGCTACTAAGAATAAAATTATCCATACAATGAATGTAACTAAAATGAGAATATTCAAATGATAAGTGAAACTACAAGAAAAGATACAATTTGAGATTAGAAAAATTGTTGGAACATAATGGTAGCTCTTATTGATGAAAACGTTAAGAGAGACTTACTTGAGATAGTTTGATCATGTGCAAAGCGACAGAGCTACTAAGGGATAGGGGGCACGGCTCCCTCAAAG
Organism: Quercus suber; assembly: GCF_002906115.3. Taxonomy (NCBI): domain Eukaryota; kingdom Viridiplantae; phylum Streptophyta; class Magnoliopsida; order Fagales; family Fagaceae; genus Quercus; species Quercus suber. The sequence goes on along the minus strand of NW_027069528.1, from coordinate 1,045,093 downwards.
CCCAAATATATATATATATATATATATAGAGGCTCCTTCGATTGTATGTGTGCAAGTGTAATAAAATAAGATTAAAACAATCTATTTCTCTAACTAACCAATCGAATATATACACATTTGTTTTTTAGGTTATGTTTAAGAGATTTAGCGAGATAGATTTTCTTTTCTCATACAATTTGCTTTTGATTAAAAGATAGATAAAAATTGTAATATTTTTCTTAATCTAAGGATGTATTTATTAAGTTTGATTGACACTTTTTTATTTAATTTTAATTTTTAATTTTTTTTTTACATTTATTAGTTTATAAAATACTTAATTTGCATGTTGAAAAATCCGAAGCTATTCAAGAGCCCGATTATTCCTTTGAGTATGTATAGTTACACTATCTCACACATATTAAGTAATTACAATGATGAATCACCTTTTGAGTAATCCCAATATGCTAGTTAGTAATCTTGAATTCAAGACCTCATTGATCTTATGAGGCCCTAAAAACCATTATACAAAAATCTTGTGATTTTTCGACATTACCATATAAAACATAATATTAGTATATAAATAATTTAATTAATCATTACATTTTAATCCCCCTCCCCAATAAAAGATATATTCTTAGCTATGCACAATTGTGCAAAGTAGAGCAATTAAAATACCAATTAGAAAAAATGAATCTATTAAAGTTGAGGAAATAAAAAAAGAGATAGATGAATACCTAAAATATTAAATAATACAAATAGAATTTGTTAAGAAAATTGTTAAATATTAGCATTGATACACCATGTTGAATATGCTGGTATAGATGCGGAAGCAAAAGTATAAAGTATAGAACACAATAACACACGAGGATTACGTGGTTCAGCCTAACAGCCTACATTCACGGAGGAAACCCTAAAGGGCTACATCAATAATATATTAGAGTGTAGTACAAATCCTGTGTTATAATGAATCATAACATGTGTATATATAGTAGACTAAACCCTAGACTAAAAGACTTCTAGTACAAGTAGGAGACTTGACTTGTACACAAAGTAGAATTAAGCTTGAGCCTATATTAATGGGCTAATATATCTCTAACACCCCCTTTCAAACTCAAGATGAAAGTTTGATGAAATCTTGAGATTTGATAAGGTTGAGAAGATCCCTGAATGAAGTTTGGCTCTGTTATGGTAGGCAATGGTTTTGCAGTGTTGATGCGACTTATAATGGTGACATGACTATACCGAAGAGTTTTGATGGCAGCAGTAAGAAGGCAAAGAAGATGAACACAGTGAAAAAAAAAACATCGGCCACAAGAAGGTGGCTCTGATATCATGTTAAATATTAGCATTGATACACCATATTGAATATGCTAGTATGGATGCGGAAGCAAAAGCATAACACACGAGAATTACGTGGTTCAACCTAACGGTCTATATCTACGGAGGAAACCCTAAATGGCTACATCAATAATATATTAGAGTGTAGTACAAATTCTGTGTTATAATGAACCATAACATATGTATATATAGTAGACTAAACCCTAGACTAAAAGACTTCTAATACAAGTAGGAGACTTGGTTTACACACAAAGTAGAATTAGGCTTGGATCTATACTAATGGGCTAATATATCTCTAACAAAAATAAACTTCAATAAAACTTTTGAAGAAAAGGGAAAAAAAAAAAAAAAAAAAAAAACTGCTCATCTGTGATATATTACTAGTTCATCTCATCACGATCTTTAACATACCTTGAAGTGAGCTACCGTGAGGTTTACAAAAAGCAAAATAAAAATTATCAATTCTATGGTATAGATAGTGTGGCATCGTCTCTTAAAAAAAATTTATAAAAAAAAGAAAGTTTGAGTTTTAATCATGTAATTGGACAGTGTATCTATATAAATAAAAATTAAAAAAAAAAATGTCAAAAAAGAAGAACGTAAAATAGAAAGGGACTTATCCGAAGAGAGCGATGCATAGATAGAGATGAATTGGGTTCTGGGTATGAGTAGAAACCCTAATCTATAAAGCCCAAATAATGCCTTTGCGAAATCGAATGCTCTCTCTGATCTGACTTACCTCTTCTCTCTCTCTCTCTCTCTCTCTCTCTAGCCCACCGTGCCCTCCGTCGCAAACTCGAAGTCCAACCCAACTGTTAAGTCTCTGTTCTCGTAAGTACTCTCTCTTTGCATAATATTTCTAGATATGGATATATGAGCTTTGTTCTGAAATTTATGTTCTTTTGATCTTTGGAACACAACTCTTGAGTAAAATAGTGAATTTCAGTTCGATTAGACTGTGAAAAATGCTTTCTTTCTTTCTATGTGGACTTTTTATGACGAATCTGCAAAAAAACTGATTCATTGTAGTGTAGTGGGAGTTTGAATTTTAATATTTGTAAATTATTTATTATCATGGGCATGTAAATACTTTGAGTTTGAGGTATCTTTGCTACAATAAGATGAGTTTTTGTGTAAGAACGTTTCTGTGGCGACCCCAATAGCCTTTTTTTGCTCAATTGACAACTTCTAGTGTTTACAACGGTTGATGTAATGTTGCTGAGGCAACAGCATTTTGCTAGGTCCTGTCACTGCTTATTCCGATTTCCGATCGAGAGATTGGGCAATTGGGCATTTCCCCATTGGTTCCAAATCCCCACTGGTTTTGCTTGTTAAACCTCCCAAAGTAGCTTGCTTTGATTCTAACAGCAATAGAGACGATGACTCATGGGCGTTGGCCACGTTTGGTTTTGAAGCATTTTTGTTAGTTGGGAATGCAAAATTTTATGGTGTCTTATGTAAATATTGTGTTGAGTTTGTGTCTTTTGAATAGTTTTAGATGGGTCAGTATGCTTTATGTTGAGCTATCTATGATGAATGAGACAAGGGTAATGGTATTGATAATACTAAGGTTGGTTCTATGGGGATTTGCTGTTGGCTTTTTGTAATGTTATTATGTTGAAACCTTGTTTTCTATTTTAACTAGAGATTGGTTTGGTTCTATGGGGTTGTCCAATTAGTTTATATGTCTACATAAGCTACGGTTATGGACGAGATATATCAGTTTAGTTATATCTGAATTGTTTAATAAAACTCTCCACTTGCATAGTCAAGTTAAAATTTCCAGTTATTAATTTGTCCCATTTATGTTGATAGTATGTCGTAGAGGATGGCATATCATTTTTTCATGGTTCCATGTCTGAATACTTGGTTGAGCTAATAATTAGATCTACGTTGTAGCCCCTTTGCATGTACATCCATTCCTTTTCTCTCCTACTCTTTTTTTTTTTTTTTTTTTCTTCTTCTTCTTCTTTCCCTCCTCTTGGGGTTTCAAACTTTATCCTGGCCCTCTATAAACTGGCAGGACCAATGACTGTAGACCATGTATTGAGCTACAATTGTTATGAAACAGAAAGTGGTGTTAAAAATTGTTACCTTCACGTCTATGGCTGATGAGGAAACACTGCAGCAGTAAAATTGCTTGAAATTGTTGTTATTACTACTATCATCTCTAAAATTGCAGTGAGCCTGAGTTCTGTAGTTGTAGTTATCTTTCTAGGAGTCCTTTTTTTTTTTTTTTTTTTTTTTCCTAACTATATTTTCTTTTGTTCTTTTCTTCTTGTAAAACTATATTAGCTGAAGTACCGTTTTGTGTAGTTTGGGGATTTCAATCTGTTTTGAAAGGTTTGAACTTTGAAATTTCTCTAACTAGATCATTACTTCAGGTGGTCTTTTTCCAATGGCAAAGGATCAATCAATCTCTCTGAAAGATGCTGTCTACAAATTGCAACTTTCCCTCCTTGAAGGCATTAGCGATGAAAGCCACCTTTTTGCTGCTGGATCTCTGATGACACGCAGTGACTATGAAGATGTTGTGACTGAGCGTTCAATTACAAACCTCTGTGGTTACCCTTTGTGCTGCAATTATCTGCCCTCTGATCGCCCTAGGAAGGGCCGGTTTCGCATTTCCCTGAAGGAACACAAGGTTTATGATCTGCAGGAGACATACATGTATTGCTCTTCAAGTTGTGCTGTTAACAGCCAAGCTTTTGCTAAGAGCTTGCAAGATGAGAGATGCTCAGTTGTAAATTCAGAAAAACTTAATGAGGTTCTGAGATTGTTTGGGAATATGAGTTTGGATTCTGAGGGGAATTTAGGAAAGAATGGAGATTTAGGATTGTCTGGCTTGAAGATTCAGGAAAAAAAAGAAATCAAGGCAGGGGAAGTGTCTCTGGAGCAGTGGATTGGTCCATCAAATGCAATTGAAGGTTATGTTCCACAGAGAGACCATAGTTCCAAGCCTTCACCTTCCAAAAATCGCAAAGAAGGTATGAACTTTAAATTTTTAGCTTGGAGTGTGGATAGTGTCTCTCTTTGATTTGTTATATCAGATCCATTGCAGATATGCAACCATTAAGTTGTATCTTTTGAGACTTATGTTTAGGTTCCTGAGAAAAGTGGAGGATATAATTTTTGGCATCAAATAAGCTTGGATTGTATGTTGCAGGGTCCAAAGTTAACAATACCATGTCAAGTGGTAAAAAAGACTTCCATATTAGTGAGATGGACTTCATGAGTACTATAATCACTGAAGATGAATATAGTGTCTCAAAAATGCCGTCAGGTTCAACAGAGACTGCTTCCAACACTAAATTTAAAGAACCAAAAGAAAAAATGAGTTATATGGATTTAGATGGTCAACTCTCCACATTGGAAAACCCACCTGCTCTCACAAAGAATGGTTCTGAATGGAAATCAAGTGGATCAATTGGGGAAAAGAGTAAAATAATCAAAAAGGATGATCCTAGAATACAAGAAGTGCCTTCAGCATCAAATCCCTGCCAAACTAGTTTCAATTCAAGTACTGCGGAAGCAGAAGAGGAAGTCCAAGCTGAGAAAGCGGCCAAATCAAGTAAAATAATGATCAAATCCTCTCTTAAACCTTCAGGTACTAAGAAGCTTAGTCGCTCTGTTACCTGGGCTGATGAGAAAGTTGATGGCACTGGGAGTGGAAATCTTTGTGAGTTTAGCGATGGGGAAAATAAAGAAAGTAATGAGATATTAGGCAGTACAGATGTGGGAGATAATGATGAAATGCTACGCTTTGCATCGGCTGAAGCAGTGGCAATAGCATTGAGTGAGGCAGCAGAAGCTGTTGCTTCTGGTGAATTTGATGTCACTGATGCTGGTATATAACTGTGTACTCTTTAATTTGTGTACCAAGTTAGTTTTCGTTCTAGACAGCTTAATTCAACCCCTAACTTCTTTTTTTTCTTGTTGTCTCACATTTATTATCCAGTGTCTGAAGCTGGAATTACTATATTGCCACATTCCCATGATGCTGATGAAGGGGAGTTGATGGAAGATGGTGATCTGCTTGAACCAGAACCAGCTCCTTTGAAGTGGCCAACAAAGCCTGGAATTCCACAATCCGATTTTTTTGACCCTGAAGACTCGTTGTATGACCCTCCACCAGAGGGTTTTGGTTTAAGTGTAAGTTTTATTCTGTTCAAACCAAGGACATACCAGTTTTTATTTCACTATTTTTGATTTATATTTGACTGTATACAACCTTTAATGTCATTTAGTTGTCTCCTTTTGCGACAATGTGGATGGCTCTCTTTTCGTGGATAACATCTTCTTCTTTGGCTTATATATATGGGAGGGACGAAAGTCTTCATGAAGAATATCTATCAGTAAATGGGAGGGAGTACCCCTGTAAGATTACCTTGGCAGATGGTCGTTCAACTGAAATCAAGCAAACACTTGCCGGTTGTCTTGCTCGGGCTTTGCCTGGACTAAGTGCTGATCTAAGACTGCCAACACCAATTTCTACTTTGGAGCAAGGAATGGTATTAACCTTGAACCTGTCTGTTTTGTTTCAGCATTGATGGATAATGAAATGAAGAGAGCTGCACTGGTTTTCCCCTTAAGATTAAGTTTTTTTGAGAAAGCCCCTTAAGATTAAGTTAAGAAACTGTCATCTACAGAAATTAATTTAAGAAACTACTTATAAAAAAAACAAGTTAAGGAACTAAATGCTGATTTGGTCCATTCAAGGGAGAAAAGAAGAAAACCCCTGGAAATATTTTCCTCATATTAAGTAAGCTATAAGTTACACATTTTGTTTAAGTTTTCTAAAATCCAGTCTTTTTGGGTTTTGTTTATCCGTACTCATAGTGGTTTCTTGTCTCTAAATTACTTCCACGTCCATGAAGTATGTACTATAAATTCCTTATTATAGCCTAAAGAGAAGTAGCAAGTCAGGTGTATGAAGTCTCTTTAATTCTTTGTGAACTGTCTATGACTAGGCTTACTTTTTTTATTATTCTTATCTATGACTAGGCTTACTAGATGCTTGTTGTTGGACTTTTGTGCCTAGTTTGTTGACTTACTTTTTGCATAGTTCTAAAACTGGAACCATCATTTTTTGTTTTGGAGAATTACAAGTCTCATGCCATCTAATTTCCAGCTGAACCAATTACATTTTTATTTCAATGTTTTCTTTGCATGTGTAGGACTAAGTTTTATTCTGCATAGCACGGTGATAACATCAGTTGGTAGATTAGCCTCTGGAATCCTGTCTCTTATTGCTGTCAATTGAGTATACAATATGTTCATATTACAAGAGAGGGATACAAGTTAAAAGCCAGTGAAGAACTTATGACATGAAATCAATTATGGATGAAAATGTTTTCAGCTTTCCGTTCTCTTATTACCACCTTCCATGAGTTAATTGTATCTGCATTTTTTTTTTTTTTTTTTTTTTTGGGGGGGGGAAAAGATTTGGTTCCAAACATGTTTGGAGCCTTGGGTTCCAACCACCAATAGGAAGATGACATGTGTCCCATCATGTGCAATGCACAACTGACTTGGTTGAATGTCATCTTCCTATTTTGGTGGTTGGAGCCCAAGGCTCCAATCATGTTTGCAGCCAAACTTTGTCCCTTTGTATTTTACTCTTAAAGTCCGTTTCGATTGAGGGGGAGGGATGGGGAGTAGAGTAAAGTAGAGTGAAATTGGCCCAAAATTTGCCTATTTTTAGCCTACTCTTCTCTATACCCCTCTACTCCCCCTTCCTCCCCCCTCAATCTAAACAGGCTATTAGGTATATCGAGAGCCAATAATTCCCTGACTACCAATTTTTATGTTAGGCTTCTTTTCATTAGCATAATCTTCTTGGTCATACTTGTGTCTCTCTTTTCCTTTTATTCTAAGCAATTCAATACTTGTGTCATTATCCCAGCAATCCCTACTTTTGCAGTTGAATATCCCTTTAAAATCACATGAAAATAATATGTTGGAAAATATATGTTTGTTCCATTTTGGTCATTTTCACACCATGAGATGGTAAGGCTTGATGGTTATGAGGGAATGATATCACATAATTTTAATATATAATTTTCATTTTCAATTCTTTGGCAAAATATCCTCTATAAAGTTAGTGTAATCATCCAAAACATCAAATCAATTGTTTTTGATTGGTGAGCAATTGCTAAGAATTTTTGATACAAGGGCTGAAGGAATGATGTCATATAATTTTAACATACAATTTTATGCTTCTTTTCTTGGCAAAAAATTCTCTAAAGTTAGTGTAATCATCCAAATATCAATGACTTGTTTTTATTTGGTGAGCAAACACTAAGAAGTTGGGATACAGGGGCGCTTGTTGGATACAATGACTTTTGTTGATGCACTTCCAGCTTTCAGAATGAAACAATGGCAAGTGATCGTTCTTCTGTTCATTGAAGCTCTCTCTGTCTGTAGGATCCCTGCACTTACCCCACACATGACTAATAGGAGGATGTTGATGCAGAAGGTACCCTTTATTATATTCTGTCTTATCATCTTACATATTTAACAAGTCATGTGAAATTTTAGGTAGCACTATGCCAAGCTTGGCACGTGTCTTAGATTCACAGTTAGGTATTATAGGAAGTTAAGTTATTATATTGCAGTTAGGGGCTTATAGAGTCTGTTTATTTATATGCTAGAATTTTAATATATATATATATATATATTTAGTGTTAAAAAGAAGAATAGTTTCTTATCAGCCATTTCCGATGAGATTAAATCAGCTTATGAGTCTAGATATTAGTTTTTTTGGAAAATTAAAGAATATCTGATGTTGAAAGTAAAAAATTTAAGTTCTTGGGTTTTTAGCTGCATTATACTGCTAATAGATGGCTCTCAATGCCAAGATTCATACCTTTGTACTTTAACTTTGTAATGTGGAATCAAGACTACAATTTTGGATGTTTTCCATGTCTTTTGAATAAGGAAAGTTTTAACTGAACTTGCTGGTTATGTTGTTGGCGAAATAGGTGTTGGATGGTGCCCAGATAGGTTTGGACGAATACGAGGTTATGAAGGATCTCGTGATTCCACTTGGCAGAGCACCTCATTTCTCATCTCAAAGTGGAGCTTGATTGAAAAAAAGAAAAAAGGCCACTCTAATTGCCCATTTCATCTTGTGGTTTTTCATCAGTCATGGTGACTAATAATTATTGTGCTTTTTCTCATACTCTTCTCTGAAATTATGGTTTTATGGGCCAACATAAAGTTCCCTTCGAAAGTAATGTGAACGGTTTGAAGTTGTCCATGAAATCCAAAATGACAATTTGACAACCTGGTTTCAAGAATGAGAGGAAAGAAATTGTTGCTACCTTGTGTAATATGCACTGAGAAAGAGTTAAATTTTGGAACTTTATTGTACATACTGAATATAGGGAAGGAAATTCTACATTAACTATTTGTTTTTGCAGAATGTTTGTAACTGGTAATATCAGAAACACTAGGGATGATCTGATGGTCTCTTGTTAATGAAAGAAAAAGTTTATACATGCCAAAAGGCCCAAAGGTTTATACATTGGATTTGATCTCTACTTATGCATCTTCATAGTGAAGGAACTGGTTTAATGAGATAATTGTGAACTGTTTTTTTTTTTTTTTTCCCTCAACTATTATGATAATACTTAAATACCATCTTTACATAATTGAATGATTGCTTCCAGTAATAACTATTTATAAAAAATCAATTAGTGTTTTAGCCAAATGATATAGAACAATCATTATAGAGTGAACTTCATGAGTGTAAATTCTATCAAAACTATTTATTTGAAAAAATTACTAAACAACTGTTAGATAAAAGTCAAGAAAATAACAAAATTTGGCTACAAACTAACAATAAGAATATATGTGCTCTTTTATTAAACCACACTTAAGTGATTCTATGCAATTATTTTAAGCGAGTCATGTGCAATCTAAGGGCACATGCCATTTATCATTATTGCTTGTTTTGGGTTTGGTACATTTTATTATGTAACAGGTTGTATGGTCTTGTATGGTCTTTTGGACTACAATTAAGTTTGTAGCCAAAATTTGTCTAAAAAGAAAAATGCTAAAATGAGAAGTTGCTACCTTTCTAGGGTAATTTTGGGTTTCAAAAAATTAATTCCTCTTTAACTTTTAACTGAAAAAATTCGAGCCCTTGACCGGTGCTTTTAATTCAGGAGAGAACTAAAAAGGCTTATTCCTCACTTATAGGTATGTACAAGTCGAGCTTACCTAAACAAAACAAGAAACATGAGAAGGGGCATAGCTAGCATGCAATCAATATAGAATTACCCAGACGCCACCTTTTCAATTAATAAGGTTGAGACTGTCACAAGAAGCCTATATACCTTCTCATCAAATGTGTAAACACAATAGTCATTTGAATTTAGTAAAAACCCAATAACAGGCTTAAGTATGTGTTGCACTAGTGCAAGAAACTTCTGAGGTTTCATTCACATTCAGCCACCAAGAAGCCATGATTTTTCTTTTTCTCCTTCCTAATCACCTCACCCCTTTCCTTGAGAATTTAGGTCCAGAATGACTAAAATATGTTTTAGACTTTTAGTCATGTAGCTAGCAAACTAGTGTCATCTGAATCTACTTTAATGTTTGTCTGATTCATTAAAGCCTAATTTTCCAACTCATTCTCTACAAATTTATTGTTTTGAGCTTTTTGGGCCTACGTCCATCGACTTTTTGGTCTAGGGATCCAAATTTAGTCCTTACACATTGTATTCATCAAAAGAAGAAAAGATGTGACAAATACAAATTACATTTGCAAGCATTTTGCCTTGTACCATAGGAATAAACTCGAAAAGCAAACACTTGATTTAACCCGAGTAATTCCCCACAAGCAAACACCATCACATGGTCTAAACCTGTACAGTCAATTCCTGCAAGTATAGCTCCAATAGCAGATATTGGCTCTGTAAATTCAATTTAGGTAGCAGCAGCAAGTGACCCATGGCAGCTGTCAGTAGCCCCAAATATGCAGCTAGCTACAGCTGCACCCCGACTCCGGGGGGACTCATGTAGAGACACAAGAAGATAGAATGCCTATAAAAATTTTAATTAAGCCCAAATATTTAATGAATAAAAATTATTTTAAAAATATTATACTCTTTTCAAATGTTCAACTTGTTATTTATAGGTTTTACCATATTTGCGTTAGCTTAAGAGTGTAAAAATTTTCAATCTCCCAAATTTTACTTTTCCTTTCTCTCTCTATCAAAATAAAATTAGAAATAATATTTTTTTTTAGACAAATTTATTACTGAAATCTATTTTTCAATAACTGAAGTTGAACATTTCTAAGAGAGACAATGACCATTTAAAATATGATATTTACTCCGATACTGATTGTTTCAATATATTTAGAATTAAAAGTTTTTTTTAATACATTTTATAAATATATGAAAATAGTCCAATTAATTTATTAAATTATAGTATAAAATATTGGACTGTTTTTTCTAATTCAAGTATTGCTAATAAAATATTAAGTAATAATACATTTAACATTTGCATTTTGTACCAAAATGTGTTGAGTTGGCCCTAGACTAGCCCTATTTTTGCCGGTGATGAATATGAGCGAGGTTTGAAAAGAATCTGTTTGAAACTGAATTGAGATATTCAATAGAAATGACACCGTTTAAAATTTACAAGTTTTTTGAGTATTTTATTTTATATGTCTATGCATATATAAAAAAGCTTCATAGCAATGTGACCATATTTGCATGAAATGCATTTAACATGCCAATAACATGGTTAATATTTCATGATTTTGGCATCATCATAAATAGTATTAGTGCATAAGAAAAAAAAAAAAAAAAAAAAAAACCCAATTCAATCAAGGCTAAAGTTGTTTAAAAAAAAAAAAATTAAATTGATGGCTTTTCAAAAAAGTGTTCAATGAGTACCATCGTTGGGATATTGGAAGAAACTAATAAAGACCTCGCTTTAAGTTGTCCTTAAATCAACCTATTCAATATAAGCATGACCACATTAAATGAAACAAGTAGCTAGATTGAGATCTTTCTTACTTGCTAGTAAATTAAGTGCGCTTGCGCCTTATAGGGGGCAAATTTTTTGTCGCCAATACGATATTTGAAGCGAGGACTGAGACTCGGCTTTGGGCTTGGAATATGGCCCAAAGGCTATCAGTGAAGTGTGAAAAGCTTATTTTTGCTTAAGGTTCGGATTGCATCCACAAAAATTATAATAAAGCCTCAAAAATACCTCCTACAAAGATAAGTTATGACAAAGGATGGCTCACCACATTAAGTGCTTAAATAATATTCCAGCGGTAAAAAGAGAAACGTCCAACGGTAGACGCTCGACAAATTAATTAATGTATTTACACAGTAAAAATTATGCATTTCCTCCGTAGTCAGTAAATATAAAAGTAGATCCATTATAACAAGTACACAAGAGGAAAATGGTCCAACAGTGAATATGAAAGACCTTCAACGATAACATCTGATAAGTTAATAAATGTGTTTACATGATAAAAATTATATATTTTTCTCATTATTATTAAGCCAACATGAGGGAAAACTTCTATAGTATCTAAGACATTATGGCCTTCATTATAATAGCAATAAACAAGGATTAAAGGCTTCATAATTACAAGTAAAAGAGGAAAATTTAGGATGGAATGAAGGGAGAGAAAGACCCTAGCTTAGTGCAGCAAATATTTAACCAAGGTTCTTATGCCCATGATGGAATATGTGGAAGGATGTATGGTAAATGATGGAAACTACTTTTATATGAGTGCGTGAGCAAATATATGGTGACGTGGGAATAAAATGGTAAAGGAACTTAGCTATTTTTGGCCATGGTGGAGAGAGACTGATTGTAGCTAATCATGAGACCTTTATGGTACTGGGTTTTGTTAGAAAATGGAAGGAATATTTGTGAGTTGATGGGTATGGGCATTTATGAACTAAAAAGGAACTTATTTCTAAATTAAATGTTGAAAATAGCTAGATTGATGGAGGCTTTGAGAGGATTTCGTCCCCTGATGAGTAGATGGTTCTTTCCTTTTATAGTGAAGCTTAGGGAGCAATTAGCAAAAGCCAAAAACGTTGGGTCTAATTAGCAAGAGAATATTCATAATATCCATCATGAGATTTAGCCAAAAATGGTGTGAGCTCATTTTTGAATGTTTGTCTCTTTTGGGTAGTGTCAGATGGAGTTGAAATTCAAAGCATCTAACCTAGGATTTGGCCAAAAATGGTGTGATTTTCTTTTGGGTATTTTATCTTCTTTGGATAATGTCATTAAGTGTTGAGATTGAAGATTGATCTCGGCCAATAAGATCAAGATATACATGGGGCTAGAACTTGGTTGCTGCAACTAAGATTTGAGCTTAAAAAAGTAAGAGCTATCACCCCAAGCCAGGCGTCAAGCTTTTAGCCTACTTCAGGGACCTCCACTGGAGATCTTTTTATGCTCTCCAAACCACATTTCCTAAATTTCTCCTTTAGGAATTCATGGGCTTGGTTCATGAATTAGTTTTTAGATATTTTTAGTACTTTAGAAGCTAGGTTGCTGAAATTTGGATGATTTGGTCATGGCTTCCTCCAGCAGTAACTGAAACTTAGGGAGGAAGAATGAAATTTATTGCATTTTATCTTTTTGGTGTCAGCCCAGCCCCTTAATACTATTCACGTCAAAAATGGCAATGGCAGAGAGGTTGATGGGACAAGTGGCTAGCTCCTAATTTGGTTTGGGAGCTTGGTTGCTTCTTAAGGTGCTCTCCAATGAAAGATAGAACTTAAGTGAATTCTCCAACTGGGTCAGTTTGTGCATGAGTTTTTTTGACTGAATTTCATGTTGAGCTTAGTCATGAGGGCTGAGTATTTTGATGGGCCTCTGACTTGGTGGTTCTCTCCACTTTGGCCTATCCTTTTACCTTCTCATTATGAGCCCTACAAAATGAAAAAAGAAACCATATATTGCCATGGATTTTTAGTCCACATGGTTTTAGTTGTTGGCAAAATGAAATGTATTCATGAGTTTTAATAAATATTTATGATAGGTTTTGGGTATTAATTTCCATGGGTTTTAAATAACAATATGTATAGTTTCTCATAATTTTTGCAATTGATTATTTTGTAAATGATATTTTCTTTGGGGCTTTTAAATAGTAAACCTCCAATGTTTCTTGTGAATAATATTTTCCATGGGTTTAATAGAGGCAATATCCATGGGTTTCAAATAAAATATGGTAACAACTAACAGCCACAATAATGAAATAATGTGATATTCTCATGAGTTTTTCTATAGATAATCATAATGAGCTTGTAAGGTGAATACTTACCATGAGTTTTGGAAATAAATATTATGAATATTGTTATTTAAATTGTGACCATGAGTTCTTATTATGTAAATTCCATGGGTTTAAATATAGTATGAAATAAATAAATGTCATAGGTCTAAAATAAATAATCATAACTTTCCATGGGCTTTTATATTAGTAACAAAAATTCATAATTCTTTAAATCTTTTATAACTACTATTAATTTTGGGTGTTTAATAGGATTTAGGTTCGGCTATTTTTTTGGTTTTGATTTAAGAAATTGGTTTAGATTTTGTTTTGATTTATAATTGGTTTTTATCAATACTCGAAACCCTAATATAGACCAGGTAAAATCTTTTATATAAATTTTGGGTGTTTAATAGGATTTAGGTTCGGCTACTTTGTTTGGTTTTGATGTAAGAAATTGGTTCAGATTTTGTTTTGATTTAGAATTGGTTTTTATCAATACTCGAAACCCTAATATAGGTTCTCCCTCAATTTTGGTTCCTTTCAATATATCAAATTTTACTACAGGATTGAAATAGTAAAAGGGGGAAGGGCAAGCTGCTTATGTGCCTTGGGATATGGGTTTTGGCATCAGAATCAACCCTATACTAGAATCAATCTAGGTTGGATTATAAACTATTACATAGCGATTATTTACTTTTTTGTTGATGGGTTGGTTTGATTATGTTGATATTGGTAACATAAATGTGCATACATATGTTTTGTTTGAAACATAATTTTCAATTAGCTTTTGTATAGCAGACAGTTAGCCTCACTATAAAAATTGCTAGTGTGTTTTGAATTGAGTAGAATTTATTTAATTCAGCAACCTACTTATTTTAAGATAAGTGTTAATGTAATTTAAAAGTTCCAGTTATTAAGCCAAGAGTAGTAGCTTTTGTATTTAAATCTTTTTGAGTTTAGTGTGGAGCATTTCAGTTAAAAAGAAGCTTGGATCTGTACAAGCCAAAAAATATATTAATACATAAATAAAATTTTTGGCTAAAAGAAGCTTTGTGTTTTGATTTTCCTAATTGTAAACATTGGCTCTGTCGTAACTAAACGAGCATATCTTATAACAAATTGATGACATTTAATTGAATCTTCTTTGTTCATGAAGGTAGTAAATAATGAACTTTTTTGTGATCATGAAGAACCAAGTAAGGGTTTCCACAGGTATATAAAATTTGTTAACTCTGACAAACTTTAGCAATTTGGGAAAACCTTTAACAATTTTGGCAGTTATAAATAAATAGTCAAAGATGTGAATATGAATTTGAAATTCAATTAATTTCTATTGATATTATTCTTGAATTACAAAGTTAGAATTCAATCTGCTTGGTAAAATTACCATAAAGTTTGAGAATTTGACTTTTCATTGTATTGTGGTTCATCTATTTGATTTTTAAATAGTTTTTATGTTTGTATTTGTGATTAAATGAGTTTGGATGCTACAATGGGTCATGAGCCGTACTCACAACCTATCCAAGCATCAACAATAGCAACAATGACAATGACACCAAGGTACTCTAAACTCTCTATCCTTGACTTGGCTATGTTTTTAAAATACTTTTGCAATCACTTTGGTCCTGCACATCTACTTCTTTATTTGGTAACCAAATTTGTTCTATTTGTGGAGCTAAATTTCAGTTTCTTTGTTATTGTATATATCAGTATATATTATATCTTGATGTTGTTTAGTCATTTTATCTTCAATCATAATTGCAAATTGTTCATGAAATCCTTGATTTGAAAGGAATTGTCTAGAGTGGTTGTAAGTAGATTTTAATACAGTAGAAACATAAAGTCAAATTCCATTTAAAATGTTGGTATGATTAGGTGCACATCATCAATCATTAGAACGTAAAAGGAAGTTAGAGATTTGTAATATAAATGCACAGACCAGAAGATAGTTGGAGAGGATTGCATAATCTGATGATGGTGGTGGCAACAATGTTCCTCATCAAGTAGTTTTTTCATCTTATTATTGCAATTTTTTACTAAAAGCACTTGTTTTTGTTTGTTTGTTTTTGTTTTTGTTTTGTTTTTTATGTTTTGTTTTTGTTTTGTTTATTTTGTGTGTGTGTGTGTA